>NW_013744402.1:0-2111 GCF_000517525.1 Limulus polyphemus
ACAAACGGAAGACGTAACAGTACAATCCTTCACTGTACAACATTCAGAAATTTGTATTACTACCAACTGTTGCAACATGAACAATACTGGAAGTGTTGCATGCAAATTATAAAATCATAATACAGAAACTAAAGTTCAATGATTAAATTTTTCTGTGATAAATAATCTTTTAAAATTTCACTGGCTGACCTGGGCAGTACAACATCATTTTCATCCTCACTGTCATCAGACTCATAGCCTCTGGTGACCCTGAAAATGTTGTACTCCTATAAATGACAGAAACTTTTGCTTGATAATGGGTGAACTAAACATATGAACCAAAAACATTTTAAATACAATTAGTTGGTTAAACCAAACCTCTTCTTTCTCTTCTTTATTGCTGGCCCCTCTTTCTGAGGATGTTTCTGTAGATCTGATGTGTCCTCAGCCCTAGTCAGTCTTCTTTGGACATTTTCTTCTGTGGAATATAGAATAGTTTGATAAGTATGAAAGTATATATTGACTAAACATTGTGATTTGGCTGGTTCTATAGATCTGTTTTGTCCTCAGCCCTAGCCAGTTTCCTTTATCTGTGAAATATGTAATATTTTGATAAGTAAAAAAGTAAATTATATTGTTATAAGCTATATTTTTCATTTTGTAATTTAAATGTTGGCTAGATGGAGCTGCCAGTTTTAATGATAACATTCAGATTAAAAAGTTTAATAAGGTGGATGTAGAACACCTAGAAAGTTCTAAAGAGTTCTAGTACACTTGAAGGTAGTTTATAAATATGAGATAGTTGTGAAATGTGTAGTTATTTTTTAAGATAGTTGAATCAGTATTTTTATGAAGTATTTGGATCTCTGTTTGCTATCACACTTATACTGTTACCTTCTACAGGTAAGTTGATTTGTTTTATGTTGGTTAACATCATTTGTAACTTAGGCCTATAACAACTTACTATAGTGTACAAGTGTTAAAGTTTATAGAAACATTAAAGGAGGAAATAAAGTAATCTATTATCATTACATGGACTGGATATTGAATTATTTTCACCAGGTAACTTAAAAGAACCCACCCATGAATGAAGACCAATATTACGGAAGAGGGATATCATTTTCATGAATATAAAAATAGAAATTGAATACTTGAAATAGATCTTTAACTACTGAAGATGATGACCACAAGACTATATAGTGAGAACATTACTTGAGATATAAATTTACTAAGACAAGGTCAGGAAGAGATTTAGAAAAAATTAAAAGAGGACCATGAAGAACGAGATAGAAAATTAAAAGAAGACCAAAAGAGAAACCCAGGAAGAATGGGACAGAAAATAAGAATAACATAAAGGAATTTCAGAAAGGAGTTACAAGAAAGACCTACTATTTAAAGAAGAATTAGTCAAAAATAAATCTAATTAAAGACAATATTGATGCACCTATAAGGGATATACAGAGGAATTACAACAACAACTTTGAAGAAATGCAGAAAGACATTAAAGAAGTACAGAAAGGCAGTGATGACAAAAATTGAAGATATACAAAGGAAAAGACAAAGTAAAGAAAGACATCAACAGGATAGAAAATAACATCAATGACAGAATAGAAAATCTGGAAAAGGAACTGTTAAATGCAAAGATTAAACCAGTCACAACTCTTTCTGCTTGGCTAAGAAGTTCCAGCCTGATATGTCATATGGTGCAAAATATGAAATAGGATATTGTTACGTCTCCGTTTGTTAATTGATTTTCAGGTAACTTCGTTCCGACGAAACTTTAGCGACACAAGTCCTTACTTAATAAAACTGGTTTATTCTTTCTGAATATAACTTTACCGATACACTTATTTTCAACAGTCGCTCTTTTACAAACGTTTTAACAATGAACGTTAACTTCATCAATACTTCCTGACTACAGTTCAATTACTCACTACCTACACACATTGTTGTCACGTTGTGAGCGTCTTATATATATATCAGACAAACATATATCTAGTAAGTGCTAGGGCATTCAAAAAGGAACAAGATAGTTCTAGAAACGTGGCGTGACCCTAGTCACGTGACCTCGCTGACGCAACACTGCCCCCTCCTTAGTATTGTTCGTCGCGAACAATAGCCACATACAATAC
>NW_013744403.1:0-2120 GCF_000517525.1 Limulus polyphemus
GGCATGCTTGATTTAAATTGATAGCGTAATACGTGACTACGCCGTTGAACATATTCTGTTTGGTTTCAAATGGCAGAGTAACGTGTTACACGCTGTTCAACATATTCCGCTTGGTTTAAGTTGATCTATTAACAGGCGGAACGCTGTTGAACATATTCCGCTTGGTTTAAGTTGATCTATTAACAGGCGGAACGCTGTTGAACATATTCCACTTGGTTTAAGTTGATCTATTAACAGGCGGAACGCTGTTGAACGACTTCCATTTGAATTAGATACACAAGCTAATGTAGTAAAAGTAAATATGATATTAGGTCCGGCATGGCCAGGTGGTTAGGGCACTCGACTCGTAACCTGAGGGTCATGGGCTCGAATCCTCGTCACACCAAACATGGCACCCTTTGCCTGGTACCAAGTCCAGGATGAGAAAGGGTGAGGGTTAGGCGAGGGGCTAGCAACTCCACCCCGTAAAAACCAACCTGTTGTTGGCTGGGAGTTTACAGGAATAAAAAAAATATATATTATATTACCAACCATTGCATTTTAATCCATCTGACAACTAAAGTAGTTTTGTAAATAACATATTATTCTAGATTGCACCAGTAATTCGCTTTAATTCATGATATACAATATTCGTTTTTTCAAATCTTTAGAAAAGTTTGGTTTGTTTTAAATTTCAAGCAAAGCTAATCGAGGGCCATCTGCGCTAGCCGTCCTTAATTTAGCAGTGATATATTAGAGGGTTTGTTTGTTTGTTTTGAATTTCGCTCAAAGCTACACGAGGGCTATCTGCGCTAGCCGTCCCTAATTTAGCAGTGTAAGACTAGAGGGAAGACAGCTAGTCGACATCACTCACCGTCAACTGTTGAACTACTATTTTACTGACGAATAGTGGAATAGACCGTCGCTTTATAACACCTCCATGACTGAAGGGGCGAACATGTTCGGTGACGGGGCTTCAAAGCTGTGACCCGCAAATTGCGAGTCGATTGCACTAACCACCTGGTCATGCAGGGTTCCCCTTTAGAAAGGATGTTCTTATCACTCCATGCCTGAGAATGTCAGCAGAAGAGCCTTTGATTAACCTTGGAATTCTTTAAGAATAAATATTATCATTCGACATTTTTCATGTCTTTTCCTTTAGAAGTAATATGATAAAACAAATTTTTTAAAACCAGAACCCAGGTTGGTTTCAGTTTTTTGTCAAAAATATTAAATATCTTTCACATCTGTATGCAGTAAACCAGTGCTCGCCGGTACTACGTACTGGCACTTCTCAATTTCAACCGTTGGAGTACCGGCGGCATTTTGTTTAAAATGACAATGTAGAGCAGTGAATGGGCAAGTTTTTAGTTTTCAGCATTCACACTCACCAAGAAAAATAAAAAATACCCCCTTGTTTCTACCCAGACTGTTAGCTATATTTTACGTGCTTTTGTAATTTAATGTTATTCTGTCTATGGTCAAGGCTGACTTTTTACAAAGTAGTACTAGCAGACATGAGTTTGTCAACCTGGATACAAGGGGTAGTGCTGAAGAAGAGGATTCGAAAATATAGAGTGAGTGCCCCCCCCCCCGTGGCACAACGGTATGTCTGCAGACTTACAACGCTAGAATACAGGTTTCGATACCCGTGGTAAGCAGAGAACAGATAATCCATTGTGTTGCTTTGTGCTTAACTTTAAACAGAGTGAGAGCATTAAATAATACCTCCTAACACCCCCCCCCCAATAAAAGATTGATTACCTTATTTTTTCCCCATTTCAAACACTGTAAGTAACATAATGCAAAAGATCAACACTCAACGAAACCATTCGTGTTTGATTTGTTTTACTTTAGTTCAAATTATGTGAGTATGCAGCTCTATTATCCTTTTTTAACGTGGGCAGTTTTAAATACTGTCCATTGACATACCCTGGATAAACATGATTGTTTTTTAGGTAACAAAAAGTAATTCTCAATGCAAGACTGATGAACATTCACAAAAAATGAGTACGTCTGAATTATTACAATTAAAACAACATGTCTGTTGAAATCAGAAACCTATTTAATTTTGTAACTGAGTCTAGTGGAATATCAATCATGGCCTTAATCGAGATTATCAGTTGAAATGAGTCTCATGG
>NW_013744404.1:0-2119 GCF_000517525.1 Limulus polyphemus
TAAAAAAACCCATCCAGTTTTCAAACATCACATAAACTCGCAAACCCAGTATTTAACATATCGAATCAACAAGCAAAGTAGGGTTACATCCATCATGCGACAGGACAACTAAGTTTGTTCGGAATGAATTGTTTGTTTGTGTTAAGCACAAAGCTACACAATGGGCTATCTATGCTCTGCCCATCACAGGTATCGAAACCCGGTTTCTAGCTTTGTAAGTCTGCAGACATACCGCTGTGCCACTAGGAGGCGTTCGGAATAAAATTGTCCAGGAGAGGAATTTTTTTAAAGCAAAGTTTCATGATTTAACACGTGGACAAATAGGCTTTTAAAACGTTAAAGTATAAATGATTCCTTTAGTGGTACTGGAAAGATTCGAGGTACAAAATCAGCTTACTGCTAGGTGACGTTTTCAGAAATGAAAAAATAGGTATTATTAGGAATTACAAACTCAGATTTATTTGTAACTGTTAGTATAGTTGATACAGTTGTAGTGTTACACAGTCTCTTCAAAAATTGTTGAAAGTTTACCCAGCAAATCTAGGACTAGTAAAGTAATTCACTTTTTACACACATGAAACGCTTTGATTCTATCAGTTCCAGATATGAAAACATGACAATCAGTACCATTATTATCCAGTAATAATGAACCACTGAAAACTGAATCGGTAATAATAATTCCGATAGCTGGTAAAATGGCACCTTCATGCATTCTTACCGGTGACATGTTTTCCTGGATTCCATTAAGATATATTTATTGTCTAACGACAAACATCTAGCTGCGTAACTATGGAAACTGTCAATCTATGTTTCACTGAAACCAAGAATCAGATCAACAACATACATCGATCTTTTTGGTGACCCTTGGCCCATAATAAACCTTTATAAATTTAAACTGTATTTGTCGTTTCAGCCATATCTATAAGTCTAATACAATTTCAATTTCGTACCTATATACACACACGTATGTGTGCTTATGTTTGTATGAATGTTTGAAGTATACAAATAAATGCTCACTGATAGCACAATGATCTTGCTATCCATAAGTAAAATAATATCGCAATGATGATGAATACTGCACGAGCCAATAAGTTATCGATTTTAGATGTCGCAATCTGTTTGTATAAAAATGAAATAAAGCAATAATCGTGTGAAAGTTATGCATAGCCAGAGGTCAGATTCTTTCCTCAATATGATCCTCCTATGTCCCAGTACTTACAAGTTTTTGCTGTGAAATCTTCTAAGTTTTAGCTGTTTTCCTCTATAAAATCCAGTCTATTGTGGTTCAATTACCTAGCATATGAAGTGAAGTATGAATGTCAAAGGCAGTAGTTTTAGTGCTGTGGGCTCACCAATCTAGACTAATTCATTGTGACTTATTAGACGTGCCATGGCCCATAGCCTCAGTTAAATACAAAGTCCAAGCCAGTGATTGGTTTAAAACTTTAGCCCTAGGTCTGGGCGTGAAACGGGACTTAATTTATGAGACAACATGTTATTTTAAATGCCGCATTAGAAGTCGTACACACATCTGCGAAATGCCTGGCTATTGTTTGACTTCTGGATCGTTATTACGAAATTTATTTATGTTTATTTTACTTTTTGGTTCGGCAAAAATATTCTTCCGTGACAACAGAAACTAACATAAAATATATTTATAGACCATCTCATGAGACGCAATAGAAACAGGATCTTTACTGTTAGAGAAATGTAGAAAATAAAATTGTTTAAAAAAATTAATATTATTACAAATAAACGAAGAAATAAATACAAAACTACACTTTTTTTTTACAATTCTATAGATATGATTGTTTGTTTTTTAATTTCGCGCAAAGTTACACGAGGGCTATCTGCGTTAGCCGTCCCTAATTTAGCAGTTAAGACTAGAGGGAAGGCAGCTAGTCATCACCACCCACCGCCAACTCTTGGGCTACTCTTTTGCTAACGAATAGTGGGATTGACTGTCACATTATAACGCCCCACGGCTGAAAGGGCGAGCATGTTTGGTGTGACGGGGATTCGAATTCGCGACCCGCAGATTGCGAGTCGAGCTCCCTAACCACCTGGCCATGCCGGGCTCCTATAGATATGAATATTATACATTCTTTTTCCCAAGGGA
>NW_013744405.1:0-1435 GCF_000517525.1 Limulus polyphemus
GGATATGGATAACAACTTTGTAATGACTCTGGATATCGATAATGATTTTGGAATCATTCTACATACGGATAATAATTTTGAATAGACTCTGTATAGTGATATTTTTGACCAACCGAAGTTTGCTGTGGTTCTGTAAAATTTAATCGTGGATACATTTCAGTTTGTCTAGGATATGTACGAACATTTTGAGCCTGTAAAATTTTGTTATAGTTTTCCTAGATCATTAAATGATTCAGCGGATTTAGACCAACTAGTAGTGTAGTATCCAGGTCTTATAACTGGCAGCGAATGGACTTCACTCAAATTAACTGGCTGTCCTGTTGTTTGAATATTTTGGAAAGCAGAGAACTGTTGTTTCGGATAATCACAGTGATGTGCACCTTCACTAGGAACATGTTTGGAAATACGTGTTCGTGACGCTCCACTCTGAGGTTGATATTTCAGATAGGAATTCGATGGTGGTGGCTCTTCTGAGTTGTTACTATTACGAATTAATGTTCGTTCCCTAGATGACAAAGCCATTTCATCCATTGGTTGAATAATTAGATATTTATTATTGTCTTCTATCGAGTTCTGCCATCTTTTACTAATCTTATTAGCTTTATGATAAATCTCTAAACGGATGTGGACCTATTTATAATAATATCTATGTTAATTAGCTTCAGAAAAATATTTGACTACAAAAGTGTAGTTTTATAAATAACTTGCAGATTTTATTTGCATAGTTAGCCCGCTGATGATCAGAAATTCCTAATAATCTTCAAACATCTTTAAGTATAAAATCAAATTTATATCAGAAGTAAACGGAATAATCCAAATATATTTTGTAGACAAACATAATCATCTAGTTTCTGAGCTAAAACAAGATTATTGATCTGATCGAATTTTATATCAAATGTTCATTAATCGATGAGTGCTTTTCTATATTAACATTCTTTTGTAAACAAAATATGAAGATGTTCGTTTGGAAGCAATTTAGCTTCGAGATGGCGCTGCAACATTTATACAAATCATCAATACCAAATATATAGATTTGAACTAAAATGCAAGAGGAATACGATAAAGATAATAATGATGCTTTATATAAAATAAAATTAAACACATTTTTTAAATTTCTGTGGTACATAAAAGAAGTCAATATTTTCAAATAGAAAGTTTCCAGCTAATATAAACGTGAATGTATTGAGACCCCCAACAGCTTCCCTGTATTATTTAGTATTTAGCCTGTTTCACAACCAACATATGGGTTTTATTGTTGTTACTACTGAGTTTGAACCATTTGCAAAATATCAGAATAAACTATATATATATATCAGTTAGCCTGTTTTAATTCCAACGCAATGACAACAGAAGTGTGGGTTTTACTACAAAGCAAAGATTGTAAGAAGGAAAAATATAAAATTATTTTGTGGTACTAATAGTATTACGTACAAAT
>NW_013744406.1:0-2113 GCF_000517525.1 Limulus polyphemus
ATATTGTACTTTATTCAAATCGAACCTATTATTTTACCAAGATTAAGACAAACTACTGATCAAATCTAATGTTATAATATTGTATATTTTATTATAAAAACTACAATATTCTATTTTCATTTTCCATATAAAATCTAAATTTCACTTATAAAGAAGTTGTAAGGTGTAAAATATGTTTAATGCTATAGCCAAATCTTTTTATAACAACAATTAATCATTTATATTCCTGATGTAGGTTTCTGTTCATGTTAAACGTTTAATTAACTAAATATATAAAATAACCAGCTATATCATGTATTGCCTCACTTCCTATTATGCGATATTATGTTACGACTTTTCGAACTTCGATCTCGAGTTATCCTTAGACCCTCTGTTGACGTGTGTTGGGTGTTTAGTCTGGATCATTTGATATTTTCTGCTACCACGGGGAACATTGAAGGCCATGTTATTTAATATGTAACAATAATGGTAAATACAGGCCTGTTTCGTACAGTCCGTAAATGTGATGTCACCCCTCAACAATACCCTAAACAAAACATTTTAACAAAGTATAATAAACCCTGTGTACAATGTATCAAAGTCTAAATTTTATAATGTAAATAGAAAACTTCCTATGTTGTTTAGCAGAAATAAACATTCACTTGAACATTAACATTTAAAGAATATTTATGTTTTATATTATTTGCTTTTTGCGTTAAAAAAGTATATTTTGACGTCATCTTTACTCTTCCTTTCGTATCTATAATTCTATAATACCGAAGAATTGTAGCAAAATAATGGCAGCGAATACTAGAGAAACATTTCACCGATAAATTTTAATTATCAGATACATTTTCTATAATCTAGATTGTCATATGTATTACGGTTTTTCTACGTATGGTAAAACTATAAAAAACTAACATTATTCTTATATAAGAGTTAGCAGAATGGAAGTTCGACCCTTCATATCTGTTGGTGGATGTTTCCTGATTCGTCTGGCAATCGGTACACTACTAACGTTTGGAAACCTCACTCCTTACTTAACTTCTTATCTGAGACAAAGAGTCAAAAATGACATAACATATGAAGAAACTAGCTGGATATTCTATGCATTTATCTCTACATGTTCACTGCTTTATTTTGGGGGAAAACTAGGTTGTCTCATTGGACGCCGTTGGAGCTTGATTATTGGTTCTTGTATTTTTTGGTAAGTTGTACATATATATATTTATGTGTGTGTGTGTGTGTGTGTATGTGTGTGTATGTATTTAGTAATAATAACTGATAAAAACAATTCCAACAAGGCTATCAAATTCATGGATGTAAATAACTATAATATACAATGACAAAACACCTGTAAATAATCAAAGTCACAGATATACCATTTGAGATAAAATTGCAAGAGGACACACTGTTACTGAAGTCCAGGGGTTACTACAAACTATTGAAGTTTTGTGAAGTTAAAATTAGAAACATATGTCGTCACTTTTTATGTAGTTTATGTATCTTAGTTTCCGTGTATATAATTATAATCATATAGCACTCTGTTTATGGAGTTTATGTATTTTAGTGTCCGTTTGTGTATGAAAATATAATTTTATACACCTCTGTTTTATGTATGATATGAGATAGTAAATTATACTTTTATTTTGTTATGGTTTTGTTTACAGTTCATTTAGTATTCCTTATATGGTTTAGTTTAACTATGAAGATTTAGTTATATTAAAGTGTTAATTCACTTTATAGCTAGAGCACGTTCAATTTCATTATGTATGTATTATGAAACTGACACGAACTTCCCCTAGCGATGACATACAGATATTAAAGTTTTGAAGTATATTATGTAGATTAGCTGGTCACATGAGATGTAACCTCGTGATCTAACCACTAAAGAAATGCTATGCTTTAAGCTAAATCAAGTTAGTTCACGAAACATTGTTAAAACCTATTATTGTTGATTCTTATTCAGCATTGTTATTGAAATTTATTGAGGTTATTTGAATTAGGAGTATTGTTTTTTTAATTATATTTCTTTTTTCTTCTGGTTCTTTTCCTGATTCCTTTACTTATTGGAATAACTACTAACATTGATATTTATGTTGTATTGTTCATTAACGTTAGTATCAAGTGCTGG
>NW_013744407.1:0-2678 GCF_000517525.1 Limulus polyphemus
AATATTTATCATTGTTTCTTCAGGCAACACTATCATACCACATTTAATATTTATCATTGTTTCTTCAGGTAACACTATCATACCACATTAATATTTATCGTTGTTTCTTCAGGTAACACTATCATACCACATTAACATTTATCGTTGTTTCTCTGTTTCGTTAGGCAAAACTGTCATACCACATTAATATTTATCGTTGTTTCTTCAGGCAACATTATCATACCCTATTAATATTTGTCATTGTTTCTTGAAGCAACACTATCATACTATGTTAACATTTATCGATGTTCCTTGAGGCAACACTATCATGCCACATCAACATTTATTGTTGTTTTTTCAAGCAACACAGTCATACTATATTAACATTTATCGTTGTTTCATCAGGCAACACTATCATACCACATTTAATATTTATCATTGTTTCTTCAGGTAACACTATCATACCACATTAATATTTATCATTGTTTCTTCAGGCAACACTATCATACCACATTTAATATTTATCATTGTTTCTTCAGGTAACACTATCATACCACATTAATATTTATCGTTGTTTCTTCAGGTAACACTATCATACCACACTAATATTTATCGATGTTTCTTCAGGCAACATTATCATACTATATTAACATTTATCGTTGTTTCATCAGGCAATATTATCAAACCACATTATATTAGCACTTAACGCTCTTTTCGTGGACAGTATTCCAGCCTATTACCTATTAACGCTGTTTCCTCAGACTACACTCTAGCATCATATTAGCACTTAAGGCTATTTCTCGGACCTTACTTTAGCATCATATTAGCACTTAACGTTGTTTACTCAGATGGCATTCTATCATTCTGAATCTGCCCCCTAGTGGCACAGCGGAATGTCTGCGAACTCGTAACGATATTAACCGGGTTAGCATAGATAGCCCCTTGTGTAGCTTTGTGCTTAACTTCAAACAAACAATCGGGATCTGAAATTATTATTTCTTAATGAGTTAAATAAAAGAGTAGCACCAGAAAGAAGAATCAGATAAATATTATTTCTTAATGAGTTAAATAAAAGAGTAGCACCAGAAAGAAGAATCAGATAAATATTATTTCTTAATGAGTTAAATAAAAGAGTAGCACCAGAAAGAAGAATCGGATAAATATTATTTCTTAATGAGTTAAATAAAAGAGTAGCACCAGAAAGAAGAATCACATGAAGTAGGGGAAAATGTATCTTCTTTCAATTTGGGGATCGCAAGATATTTCCAAATAAAGTAATACAATTTTAAAGTAGTTATTTTGTTGTTGTAGGAATGATTATTTCATTTCTATAACACTGCGTGTAAGTTGTTTCAAAGTAAAGATAATTAGAAATTACTTTTCTTCAAAATATCAAGTTAAAAAGAATTAACTTCTTACTTTTGTAATCTTTTTTTAAATTTTAAAATAGGATTAGAAGGAATAACCTTGATAAGCTGATCAAAATTTGTGATCCTTGAAGGAAGCAGAATTTATTTCAACATTATACGACTACCTGCGTGTATTTCATTTGTAATACATTTACGTTTAATCCACCATTTAAGGCGTAGGCATGGCCAGGTGGTTAGGACGCTCGACTCGCAATCTGAGAGTCGCGGGTTCGAATCCCAGTCACACCAAACATGCTCGCCCTTTCAGCCGTGGGGGCGTTATAATGTGACGGTCAATCCCACTATTCGTAGATAAAATAGTAGCCCAAGAGTTGGCGGTGGGAGTTGAGTTGATTAGCTGCTCTCTCTCTAGTCTTACACTGCTAAATTAGGGACGGCTAGCGCAGACAGCCCTTGTGTAGCTTTGCGCGAAATTCAAAACAAACAAACAAAAAACCATTTAAGGCTTAATAATCACTGATGTTCTCATAATGACTTAATCTTGATCTTTTGTTGAACATTTTTAGACCGCCAAAGTAGAATTTAAAAAAATGTAGCTTGTTATTCAGATAATTTACAGGACTCTCCTCCACTCACCCTTAAGAAAGGTACTTCTTAAAAGGTTCATTTAATGTGAAAGTGATCAAATTCAGCCTGGGTAAGTCCCACTCCACCTTCCTCAGACAAGAGAACTGAAACTAAACACGGTATGACGTTTGATGGAAATGTCGAAGAAAAGAAACCTCTTCTAGTTAAACAGGATGACCCATTTTGCTCTTTGTTCTATTCGCAATAAATTTAGGACAGAGCCAGAAGTGTTGTAATCGAAATTTTGTCAATTCATTATCTTCCCACGAGATGCAGTAATCCCATATTTCAAGGGAGACCTATCAATCTTTATTCCTTAAGCCCCGGATGTTTGCTTAGATGTCTAGAGGGAGCGGCTACTTATATTGAAACAAATTACAGTTCACAAGTTTTATGGATATGACCACTCATTACTGGTAGGTAAATTACCTGCTGTTGAAATACACTAAACAACCTTGTCATTCCCAAGGTGCAATTGTCTCTAACGTAATACATACATCTAGTAACAACAAGTGTATTGTAATACATACATCTAGTAACAACATATGTATTGTAATACATACATCTAGTAACAACAAGTGTATTGTAATACATACATCCAGTAACAACAAGTGTATTGTAATACATACATCTAGTAACAACAAGTGTATTGTAATACATACATCCAGTAACAACAAGTGTATTGTAATACATACATCTAGT
>NW_013744408.1:0-2114 GCF_000517525.1 Limulus polyphemus
AAAACACTATCAGCTATACTGACTGTTTAGTTCAATATGTATAAAAATTAAACATTAGGTATGATAACATTGTAAAAGTATGTAAAGTAAATTATTGACTATGGTATAATATTTGCCTTGTTCAAATAATGGATAAGTTATGATGGTATGTGTGATAAAAGTAGCATATGTAACGGTATTATAATAGTTGTGTCGTTAAAATAATGGTTGTACTTGTAAGTTTTTGGACATATAATTAAACCTAGACATCGATAACATAATCACATGTT
The DNA here is from genome assembly GCF_000517525.1 of Limulus polyphemus. Taxonomy (NCBI): domain Eukaryota; kingdom Metazoa; phylum Arthropoda; class Merostomata; order Xiphosura; family Limulidae; genus Limulus; species Limulus polyphemus. The sequence goes on from NW_013744408.1 coordinate 270, forward strand.
GAGCACATCATCCTATTGAACTATCAGTTTATAGAAGCATCATCTGCCCTAGCAGCACTAACTTTAGTAACACAATTTGCCAAGTAATACCGCCTGCCTATAGAACCTCAGTAATACAATCCACCTAGTAACACTATCTGTCTTTGTAAAACACATGTAATACAGTTAAATCTATAAACATAAGTTGAGATGAGTTGAAATTTGTATGCAGTCCTATGGATGTATAATAACACTGTCCACTTATAGAAACGTCATTCACCTTTGTGAAGCACATCTAATACAATTAAATATACAAATGAATATTATAAACATAAGTTGAGACAAGTTGAAATTTGTATGCAGTCCTTCGGGACTATAGTAACACTATCTGCTTATAGAAACGCCTCTCACCCTTGTAAGACACACACAATATGCCTAGTAAGACCATTCGCCTTAGATCCTTAGTAACACCATCCACCAGCAGAACCTTAGTAACAGCATCCACTCTGGTATCGAAATATGATGTCACCCCTCTCCTAAAACAGCAGCTCACTCTCTGTTGCCTATTATATAATAGTTATGTAACCTTCATAATTTGCGTATTATGTAAAAGTTATGTAACCCTGAGGTGGCGACAAAATTTATATATTACGTAATAGTTACGTAACTCTCATTTGTCGGAATAGCTTGCATATCACATAACAGTTATGCAACCCTCAAGTGTTGGCATAATTTGCATATTACGTTATAGTTATTTTACCCACAAGCGGCGGCATCCTTTTGCTGCTGAACAGGCCGTTAACTATTCAAATAGCTTGAGACCATTCTGTTATAACTATGTTTTCTTCTGTATTTTTTTCTTTTTATGTTGCCACGTTTACTGAGCGGTTATGGCTTGGTTTAACTCTATTTTCATGATGACCATATCTGCTTTCGTGGCATCACATGTGTAACGAAACGAAACTGCTATTTATATTATGTTGATACACATACCCCAAATAACAATTAATAAGATCATACTTATCACTTGTTTTTCATATTCAGTATGTCATTATTTGTTACCCTAAGCAACTATAAGGTCTTAATAACTAATTGTATTGATCTCATTTATTTTCGTGCATTTTCGGAGTATATTTTTGAAATACATGATCTTGTACATGATCTGGTACAATAGATAGTCCCTTGTAAGTAACATTGAAACATCTAGTATATCTATATTTCATCTTTTTAAATCAAATATGAAAAAAGACTACCTATAATGATTATTACTGGGCCGGTTAGTAATGACATACTTTATACATGTTTTAATAAACTCAAGAGATTGGTGAGTAGCATGGGACTCCTCTGAGTTGGATAAGTTCCTACAAGATAAAGCATTTTTTGTTATTATTTCTTTCTACCTTGAGAAAAAAAATATCTTCGTTTTCTCAACTAGATGTGTGTAGAAAAAAGCTGGAGCTATTTTCACTGAGCTAAAATTTCAGATCGCACACCTGCATGTCAGATGTCTTGAGCATGAGTCTATCGATAAAATTGTGTTGTATGAGTCACTTGAAACTCATAAAGAGTTCGTGCTTAGACATGTCCATGTTAGGCTTAATTCTTTTGTTAGCACGTGTGCACACTGGATGGATTATATCCAACGTCAACAACAATCCCAAGTAAAAAATGATCCTGAATTTTGTAGCAAACTGCTAATACTAAGTCATCACGTTATTCTTAACCTTGGTGTTTTTTGCTTTGTTCTGCGTTGTCTTTTTTTATCTAATAACAAATGCTAAGTTAAGTAACCAAAACTGATTAAAAATAGTTGAAACAGGCTTGAAATATGGTCATATGATAATTAGCTATTGTTTTACAAAGTAA
>NW_013744409.1:0-9847 GCF_000517525.1 Limulus polyphemus
ACTATAAACTGTAAAATTGACAAATCAAACCAAAATAAAGTAGTTACTACTTCTTCTATAAAACAGTTACCTTAACTTTACTATAAACTGTAAAACTTACAAATCAAACCAAAATAAAGTAGTTACTACTTCTACTATAAAACAGTTACCTTAACTTTACTATAAACTGTAAAACAGACAAATCCAACCAAAATAAAGTACAGTTACTACTTCTACTATAAAAAAGTCAACTTAACTTTACTATAAACTGTAAAACTGACAAATCAAATCAAAATAAAGTAGTTACTACTTCTACTATAAAACAGTTACCTTAACTTTACTATAAACTGTAAAACTTACAAATCAAACCAAAATAAAGTAGTTACTACTTCTACTATAAAACAGTTACCTTAACTTTACTATAAACTGTAAAACTGACAAATCAAACCAAAATAAAGTAGTTACTCCAATTCATCAGGTGGAAAAAGTTTTATAATAAATATTTAAAACACGGTAATACAAAAAAAAAAACATCTTTAATACGGACTGTCTCAAAATATCCACTAATTCTTATCATTCCTTTCGTTGGCAAACTCAAATATCAAAGTCAAAATGTAATCAAACATATTACCCACAAATTAAACTACGTTTAGTATTTACGTCAACCCTTCAACGATTCTGTCTAAGCCTTTTTTCTATGTAACACGGTTTAAACTGCCTGACGAAGAGCTTCTGCCCGAAACGTTTCAAATAATAATAATAATAAAGTTTTTGTTACAGACTTTTACCAATGTTGGACACTGTTTTCATTATTTTTCCATGTCTTTCGGTCTTTTCTACTGTTTATTTAAGCTAAGTCTTGTATCCGATTGCACAGTAAAAATAACATACTTCTAGAAAACTTTAAAATTCTCGACTCTGGAACCACAGATTACGAACTCTTTATTAAAGAAAGACCCTTCATTATCAATGATCACCCAACACTAAATAATAACATCAACTCCTCCCTCTTGTCATTAATGTAATCATTTCAAGATTCTCAGTGTTTTTATTTGATATTTATTATTTTTTAAAAGATACAGTGTTTATATTTAAGCTTTTCTCTATAATATTTTCTCTTGACAATATTGTCCCCTGGTAAGTCTTCGGATTTACAACGCGAAAATCAGCGGTTCGATTCTCCTTGGTGAACACAGGAGATAGCCGATGTGGCTTTGCTATAAGAAAACACACACTTAACAATTTTATTTATTAAACATGTGTATGCCCCACGTTTTATCGTACATTATATTGTTACCGTTTAAATCTTTTGTTTTTTCTAAACTTCAGATTTAATATGAAAACTCGCTCAATGCTAACGTTTTTTGAAGTTCGAATATTAGGAACTAATTGTTGTTGGTTTTTGTTTGTTTTTTGAGATATTAACGCTGATGATGGAATTTAAGGAAATTCCGAAAAGTCCGTATTAAAGATGTTTTTGGTATTACCGTGTTTTTAATATTTATTATAAAAGTACTTTTTTAAACTGGTGTTTCAACACATTTTTAACTTCAAAGTTTACCTCTATTTTCATCAGAATGTAATAAGTTTAACCTTATTTTCTAATTATTATATTGAGCTAGTGATGTTCAATATGTAACAGTTTTAGAATTCATAATAAAGTTAAGGTAACTGTTTCATAGTAGATGTAGTAACTACTTTATTTTGGTTTGATTTGTCAGTTTTACAGTTTATAGTAAAGTTAAGGTAACTCTTTTATAGTAGAAGTACTAATTACTTTATTTTGGTTTGATTTGTCAGTTTTACAGTTTATAGTAAAGTTAAGATAACTCTTTTATAGTAAAAGTAGTAATTACTTTATTTTGGTTGGATTTGTCAGTTTTACAGTTTATAGTAAAGCTAAGGTAACTGTTTTATAGTAGAAGTAGTAACTACTTTATTTTGGTTGGATTTGTCAGTTTTACAGTTTATAGTAAAGTTAAGGTAACTGTTTTATAGTAGAAGTAGTAACTACTTTATTTTGGTTTGATTTGTCAGTTTTACAGTTTATAGTAAAGCTAAGGTAACTGTTTTATAGTAGAAGTAGTAACTACTTTATTTTGGTTTGATTTGTCAGTTTTACAGTTTATAGTAAAGTTAAGATAACTCTTTTATAGTAGAAGTAGTAATTACTTTATTTTGGTTTGATTTGTCAGTTTTACAGTTTATAGTAAAGTTCGGGTAAGTGTTTTATAGTAGAAGTAGTAACTACTTTATTTTGGTTTGATTTGTCAGTTTTACAGTTTATAGTAAAGCTAAGGTAACTGTTTTATAGTAGAAGCTTGAAGATAATTTTATTTGGAACTAGCCGTCCTTACCCAGCTTTGCTAGGGTGTTATCTGATAATTTTATTTGGAACTAGCCGTCCTTACCCAGCTTTGCCAGGGTATTATCTGATAATTTTATTTGGAACTAGCCATCCTTACCCAGCGTTGCCAGGGTATTATCTGATAATTTTATTTGGAACTAGCCGTTCTTACCCAGCGTTGCCAGGGTATTATCTGATAATATTATTTGGAACTAGCCGTCCTTACCCAGCGTTGCCAGGGTATTATCTGATAATTCCGTTTTAATATAGTTATATAAGCAACAGTCATAACAATAACTGACATCTGGTATTAAAGTTATTGAATACATAGAATTATGATGAATATAGAATATAAATCGATTGCTTCGATATAATAAACATAAGAAAAATACAATTATACGCATTATCTAGAGAAAAAACAAAGAAATTTTTCATACTTCAAATAATACATTGTAAAATTAAAGTTTTAATTTTACATCGAAACCACATAGATCCTGTTTTGTGTATGTTTCTAAATATTGTTTTGATTTTAAATTACAATGTAAGTTGAGTAGTTTGGCTAGCTGAGAGAGTGATTGATTATACTAATTAAATAGAGGGCTGAACAAGAGTTTATAGATTTTATTCTGTACAACGTTTTTGAAAAACCCGATGTTAAAAACTGTTATTGTTTTATATTTCTTTAAAAAATGACGCATAAAAAATTTTTACTTAAAAACGTGTTGTTATAAAATTGATATTATTTTTCATTATTGGCGGAAATGATATGAATTCTGACGCTATTATGTTTTGTAACAACGTTTTAAAAAAACACGCATACAAATGTTAAAATACATATTGTATTTAAATGTTTGTTCGTACTACTTTCATATTCATAGAATACTTGAAAACAGTATGTGTTTCTTTTCAGTATGAGTACCTTTATGCGTTTGACATGTATTGTTAAATGAAAAGCGAAATTTTGATCTTTTCTGTTTGAAGGTAGCTAAACATCGGCTTCTGTTCAAATAATACCTTGACAACGTTGGGTAAGGATGGCTAGTTCCAAATAAAATTATCAGATAATACCCTGGCAACGCTGGGTAAGGATGGCTAGTTCCAAATAAAATTATCAGATAATACCCTGGCAACGCTGGGTAAGGACGGCTAGTTCCAAATAATAATTGCAGCTGTGAGTTTCACCAGAAAAGAGGAAACGCATACAGAGGAATAGTATCACAAAAAATAAGCGATATTTTCCATCATGCTTAACCAGCCCTAATAAATGTTTTTTAAGACTCATAACGTAGGTTAATTAATATGCAAAATTATACACGCACTTTTATCTATGTTCAGATACTTTTATTTACATACTTTCGACTCTCTTACCGGTGCCTTCATCGGGCAACAATGTTCTGAGAGATAAAAAATCATTAACTGTGGAAACTACATTACAGTTCACGTGATCGTTATTTACATACTCTTTTGTAGCATTAATAATATCTGTAAGTCACCGCTAGGGGAAACTGGTGTCGGTCTCATAATTCATGCACTTTTTAAAGTTTAACATCGTACTTTATTTTTCTTACTTCAGCTTTTGGATACTGCATGACAGTATAACCTACCTAAAATTGGATGAAAACAAATAAATGTAATAAATACAAACTTTTATTTAAAAAACATTTAAAAAAAATTTAAGGAGATACAAATAATGCAAAACTTTCTTCAATCATTTTACAAAAATCATTGCTGAACGAGCAAAATAAAATCCTGTCCTGAGCTTTAATTTGTTAGTTTACGAGAGATAGTGAAGAGATGTTCTTGTTTGTTGTAGTAATGTAAATATGGTTGTTTTGGAATTAGGTTTTGTTTTCTTGTGTTTTTTTTCTCCCTAATTTCGTAATTCATTGAAATATTAATCGTGATATTGATGGTATATGGTTCTTTCTTGTTATTAGGAAGTTCTGGCCATGTTTATTAAGTGTATGAGATTTATTTGAAAGTTTTGATATTAGACATCCGTGGTAATTAAAAAAAGTGGTTGGAGAAGGACATTTTGGAACCATCTAACAAAATACCCCCATCGATACTTAGATGAACGAACAGCACTATCTTGAGATGTTAATACGGGAGGCAAGATTTAACGCTGAAAAATCGCAGAAGACAAGAGAACAACCGCCAGAATCTCTCGTACGTAACTTCCACAATTCTATTATTAAGGATACATCCATTATACTGTACAGTAGATAATTTTACACGTAAATTTGCAACAAAATGGAAATGTTTGTTCGAAGTTGCTGCTTGTGCTACTTCATATCTAGATCAACTAAAAAATATTTTATATTACATGTAATTGTAGGGTGATTTTATGTCTCTAAAATTAACATTTGCATGAATGTCTCTAAGTGAAAATTATTTTAACACATGAGGGATGCTCATCGTTCTAGGCATTTACAGAAGAATGAATGTCGACAGAAGGTTTGCAGATCCCCCCACTACACAAAAAAGGACTTGTTCTGGTGTCTCCACTTTTCATCATTTGACGTATCCTGCTAATAATTTGTCCTGGTCAATCTAGTAGATCTCTGAACTTCATGTAAGGTGAACTAGTGCAGGAAGTTTGAGAAGATCAAGCTCAAGAACGTAAACGATTTTTTTCTTTTGTAAGATATCTAATTAAACTGTAAAGGATTCGTGATGTCGGTTTAATGAGGAACTTAAAAGTAAGGATACGAAAATTGGGAATTTAGACGGAGCGATTAATGTAATCGCTTCGGTTTTCGAAAGGGGAAGGAATGTGAGGTAGCAAATCTTATTTTTATTTCATTATGGTTTTGTTTACTGTTCATATATTGTTCTTTCTATTGTTTAGTTAATACATGAAATTTTAGTTTAATTTAAACGCTAACTCACCCTCTAGCTAATTAGGTCAATTAAAGTTCATAAGAGTTATGAGACTGACATCAGTTTCCCTATCTGTGACTTGTAAATAATAATGTTGGTAAAGAGTATAAATAATGTTAAAATGCATCTTTAATCTCTTCAATATAAACCCTGTCATCAGCTTCAATACGTTTGCTCACGAGAGATAGTAGAGAAGTGTGTATTATTAGATATTTTGTAGTTTTGTGCCTATGTTTTCTTTTTCTAACTCCCTTTAATTATTTAAATATTAATCTTAATATTGATGATATATCCTTTCATGTTAGTACGAGGTCCTCACCACTTGCATATCCATAAGGTCTGTACGAACTACTTAATAGTTTATAAGGGGTCAAAGAACGACGTTTTGAAAACAACCAACGAACACAACTATTTCAAGACGTTATACAGAAGACAAGATCCAATGTTGACAAGCTGGTAACGGTAAGTCAAGTAAAGTAGTTAACTTGCAAATTATATTATTATGGATACATCCATTATCTTCTGCAGTAAACAATTTTACCCCAAAATTTGTTTTAAATTGAATTGGACTGTCCAAACTCGCTGGTTGTGATTATTATTTTTTTTTCCAGTTATAATTCCTTGACACCATTTTTATCATCCTAGACCTTCTCACAAAATTAAATGCTGCAAGAAGGCTTGGATATTTGCCCAACAAAATAAACAACTAATTCTGGTGTAACCACATCTCATCCTTCGACATAACATGCTAATGACTTTTGTCTTCTCAACCTGGCTGATCTCTGAACTCAAAATTTCTGTAAGATGAACTACAGCTGGAAAGAAATGATGAAGCTCAAGATTCAAGAATATGAATTATTTTACTTGTTAGTATAATGAAGAAGTTTAGTATTAATTAATGTAATCACTTCGGTTTCCGAAAAGGGAAGGATTGTGAGATAGCAAATTCTCTTTTTTTTTTGTTATGCTTTTGTTTACCATTCAATTATTTCTTCTATCGTTTAGTTAATCTGTCTATTTTTATTTACATTTAAACGCTAACTCGCATTCTAGTAAACCACATCAATTTTTAAAATTATATAAATTATCAGACTCCAGCAGTTTTTCCATAGGTGGTGACGTACAGATATTAATGTTGGGAAAGTGTGCACATGATTATCACTTGAATTCTGATTTCTTGATGTGAGTGGTTTAGTTAATTATCACAGATTAGCTGGTCTTGGAACCCATGAACTTCCGTTAAACTGAACTGAAGCCGGAAGCTAAAGAAGATAAAAACCGAGTACAGGAGAAAATGCAATGATTTCGCCTATAAATATATCTGTATTTCAGTTGTTAAGGATTGACTATGTTAGTATAATGAGGGCGTTAAAAGTAAGGATACAAAAATTGGGTATTTTAAATAGTGATTAATGTAATCCCTTTTTTTCTAAAGGGGAAGGAGTGTTAGGTAGCAAGTTCAATTTATTTAGTTTTGGATTTGTTAACCATTCATATATTATTCATTCTCTCGTTTGGTTAAGCTGTGAATATTTAGTTTTACATTTAAATGCTAACTCACGATCTAGTTATTCACATCAATTTTAAGTATCAGACTAACACCAGTTTTCCATAACGGTGACTTGTAAATGTTAATATTCTTAAAGAGTATGTAAATAATGATCACATGATTTTAAATCTCTTGGTCTAACTAGTTGATTATTGCTTAGCAGCTTAGCTAGTCTTTGAACTCGAAGACGTCCCGTAACCTGAGCCAAAAGGTGACGATAGAAGAACATAAACGAATTTTCTTTGTAAGGTATATGTACTTAAACTGGGCAGGATTCGTGGTGTCAGTATAACGAGGTCGTTAAAAGTAAGGATACGAAAATTGGAACTTTATGAACAGTGATTAATGTAATCACTTTCTTTTTCGAAAGAGGAAGGAATATGAGGTAGCAAATCCTATTTTTATTTCGTTATGGTTTTGTTTTCAGTTCATTTATTATTCTTTCTATTGTTTAGTAAACCTATAAAACTTTAATTTTACGTTTAAACGCTACCTCGCATTCTAATTAACTACGTCATTTAAAGTTTCTAAAAGTTGTGAGACTGACACTAATTTCATGTATCAGTAACTTTCAGATTTTAATGTTGCAAAAGAGTGTGTAAATAATGTTACAACTTATTGGAAATATTCATACTATCATGACAGATAGTGTTATTGGTTATTTAAAACATTATACGCTGTAGTTTTGTAAATATTGTATTTTATAATTCTTTTTATTTATAGAAATATTAATCCTAATATTTATGGCATATTGTTCTTTCATGCTAGTAGAAAGTTCTGGCAATAGGAATACCCATAAACTACATCTAAACTATATAATTAGTTTTAAGGGGTTAAAAAAGAACGTCTTTGAAACAACAAACAAAATACCCAACATCACCTACAACCGTAGAAGAACGAACAGAACTATTTACAGATATTAAACAGACATTATCCAAAGTTTAAATGCATCGAAAGATACAGCGAGAAGCTTGCAACCGTTAGTGTCTTTCGGACACAATTGAAATTATTTAATTTACTAATGCTGTTATTAAGAATATATTTATCTTCTTTATTAAAGTTTTCTTATTCTACAATATATTCTCGTATAGAATGGACTATCTAAACTTATTTATGTTACTTAATTTTTTTATATTAAAAAATCAATTCAGTGGTAGAACAACTTTACTTCTCTAAATTGAAATATATTTTCTCGAAAATTATTTCTATACCAGAAAATGCTAATAGTTCTATATCGTTGCAGTAAAAAGTGGCGAAAAAAGGCTGGGAGAGCTCCCCCCTCTACATTAACAACTTATTTCGACGTGTCCACATCTCATCCTTCGAATTAACGAGTCTTCTGCTCAACCTAGATGGTCTTGAAACTCGAGCACTCCCTGTAAGGTGAACCAGAGCAGGAAACTTGATAAGATCAACCTGAAGAGTTGATAACGTAAACAATTTGTCCTAGTATCTGTACTTAACTGTTAGGGGGATTCATAATGTCAGTATAACGATGACCTTAAAAGTAAGAATACTAAAATTAGGAATTTATAAGGAATGATTTCATATCATATTCGTTGTCTAAAGCGGAAGGAGTGTGAGATAGCATATTCTATTGTTATTTTGTTATGGATTTGTTAATTTGTAATAATTAAATAACAAATCTTGTACATACTCTTTACCAATATTAATATCTGTACGTCACTGATATGGGAAACCGATGTCAGTCTAACAATTCATATAAATTTAAAATTGATGAGATTAGCTAGAAGGTGAGTTAGCGTTGAAGTGCAAATAAAAATCCAGAGGTTAACTAAACGATAGAATGAATAATAAATGAACGGTAAAGTGGTTTCAGAACTCTAACTTCGTTAAGCTGAACTAGAACCGAAAGATAGTCGAATTTATAAGAAAGTGGTTTCTCCTTGTACTGTATCTGTAGTTAAACCGTGTAGGATGTTAGTATAACATTACAAATAAGGACTTAATTTTAAACTGAATAATATAATCACTTCTAAAGGGGAAAAGAGTGTGAAATAGAAAATTTAATTTTATTTAGTTTTGAATTTGTTTTCGGTTATTTCTCATTCTATCATTTAGTTAATCTGTAAATTTTTAATTTGCATTTTAGTTATTCACATCAATTCAAAATTTTAATTATGAGACCGACACCAGTATCTCATAGCGATGACTTATAAATGTTAATGTTGGTAATAAGTATATAAATAATAATCACAATATTTCAAATCTCTTGATCTAATTAATTATAGCAACTTTGCTGGTCTTTGGACTTAACTTCCCGTAACCTGAATCGCAGCAGAAGGTAGAGAAGCTAAAGATCTGAGAACACTAAGCCTTTTCTTTGTAAGGTATATGTACTTAAACTGGGCAGGATTCATGGTGTCAGTATAATGAGATCATCAATAGTAAGGGTACTGAAACTGATAATTTATAAGCAGTGATTAATGTGATCACTTCGGTTTTCGAACGGGAAAGGAATACGAGGTAGCAAATTCTACTTTGATTTCGTTATGGTTTTGTTTTCTGTTCATTTATTATTTTTTCTATTGTTTATTTTACCTGTAACATTTGTTTTACATTTAAACGCTACTTCGCATTCTAATCAATTACGTCATTTTAAAGTTTCTAAAAGTTATGAGATTGACACCAGTTTCCATTACCGTTGATTTGCAGATATTAAAGTTGTAAAATTTTTAAGCTAATGTTCTGAATAAAGACTTTGTTATGAGTTTAAATGACTTTTCTCACCTGATATAGCGATGAAGTGTTTTTGTTGTTATTCTATGTTTTATACACGTTTTTCTTCCGTTCCTTTTCCTATTTATTTATATAAATATTAAACTATTATTGATCGTATGCTTTTCTTTCGTGTTAGTGGAAAGTTCTGGCCATTGGCTCCTTCATACACTGTATGCAGGTTATTTGACAGTTTGTAAGGGGGTCAAAAAATGACTTTTTGGAAACAAAATATCCAACATTACCTGGAACCGTAGGTGAACGTACAGAAATATCTAGAAATCTTATACAGAAGGCAATACCCAACGTTGAAAAACATGGGAAGATACAGCGAGAAGCTTGTACCCGAT
>NW_013744410.1:0-1303 GCF_000517525.1 Limulus polyphemus
TGGAATTTTTGAAAGTCAAAAAGTCAGCAACCACATAGGACAAGTATGTTTGGTGACAGGGATTCAAACTCACAACCCCCAGATTGCAAATTGAGTGCCCTAACCACCAGGTCATTCCAGGCTCCTCTAGAACATAATCTAACATAATAGTAACAGACCCCCCCCCCCCCAATGAAAGAATAGACCATTCCAAGCTTTTATTTGTTGTTAAACAAATGTTTAAACAACTCTATTCAATAATAGTAACACTTTGACTTTTTTAATTAAGCTTATTCTTTACAGTACAGTCAAAATAAGTAAATATCAACAAAGGCAATAAAAATAATGGTAGAAAAATAAATGCATTATTATTATTATATAACAATTGTATTTATTTGTATATTCCATGATAAATATTAAAAATATAAGAAAATTTGACTTCAAATTATCATTTTTACAAATTACAAAACAAGTGGTAATGAAAAGTTGGTTTCATCATATAATAGTGTAACATGAAAATATGTATTATAAGTAGATCACACATTTCAAAAGAATTTAATACTGACAATTTGGATACTTAAGTTTTCTTTATAACATTTAACCAACTTGTGAATTTTCATCCACGTATGTGGATTTTTACAAAACATGAAGACTTGAAAATAAATTCATGACAGAAAGCCAGCTGGTTCATTGAAACACCATATAACTAGAGCTGGGTGATAAGTGGTATTTACTAATCAATTAATTGTCGGGTTCATTAATCAATTACATTCAAGTAATCGATTAATACACTACACCCCTGCAACTAAAAACAAAACAAAAATAGGAATATATGGTTTCCATCTGAAAGTAACATGGTATTAATTTTCATATTTTCTTTTACATTGTTTTGGTTTTATTACATAATTTTCAAATTACCCTTAATTTCATATGATAGACTTCTTCTGGAGGTTAACATTTATGAAAAACATTTTATTTTTTTCAAAAACAAGGAAAACAACAACATATTACCACAAGTTTTATGGTGGATGAATCATTAATGTTGACTAAATACCACTGCAAGATCACCATTGTTTGTTTTTCAAGTATGCAGCAATCCCACATTGATCTTCTATGAATCAAATACACTAATAATTAAATATTGAAAACATGTTTTACTCTCACAATAAACGTAATAATGTTTTTGTTTAAAACAAGTCACGATTACCAATCACCAATTACAAATAATTCAGTAGACAGTTAGACAATTTATGTATGTTGTATGAATAACATAAATTTAAAAATAGTCAATAAAGATTTCAGTCATGAGAATACTTATGAGAAT
>NW_013744411.1:0-5791 GCF_000517525.1 Limulus polyphemus
TCGCATACAAAAACTACCTTTCATTAAATAAATCACCAAAAGATGCGACTACAACAGCTAGTTTCATTAAATAAATCACCAAAAGATTCAACTATAAGAGCTAGCTCTGATTAAATAAATCAGCAAAAGATGCGAATATAACAGCTAGTTTTCATTAAATAAATCACCAAGAGATGAGAGTAGAAGAGTTAGCTCTTATTAAATAAATCACCAACAGATGTTGTTACAAGAGCTAACACTGATTTATATATAAATTACGATAGAAATGCGAATACAAGACCTGGCCCTAATTTATATATATTTCATGATAGAGATTTGAGTACAAGAGCTAGCCCTGATTTACATATTAATCACGATGGAAATGCAAGTACAAGAGCTAGAACAGATTTATATATAAACCACGATAGAGATGCAAGTGCAAGAGCTAGCACAGATTTATATATAAATCACGATAGAAATGCGAGTACAAAAGCTAACACTGATTTATATATAAATCACTATAGAGATGCGAGTACAAGAGCTAACACTAATTTATATATAAAATACGATAGAGATACAAGTACAACAGCTAGACTGGTTTATATATAAATACCCAAGAGAGGAGAGTACAAGAGCTAGCCCTGATTTACGTATCAATCACGATGGAGATGCGAGTGCAAGAGCTACCACTAACTTATATGTAAATCACGATAGAGATGTGAGTGCAAGAGTTAACACTGATTTATATATAAATCACGATAGAAATACGAATACAAGACTTGGCCGTGATTTATATAAAAATCACGATAGAGTTGCGAGTGCAAGAGCTACCACTAATTTATATATGAATCACGATAGACATGTAAGTGTAAGAGTTACCATTAATATATATATATATAAATCACCAAGAAAGCGAGTACAAGAACTAGCTCTCATTAAATAAATGACCAAAAAATCGCATACAAAAACTACCTTTGATTAAATAAATCAGCAAAAGATGCGAGTAACAGAGCTAGCACTGATTTATATATAAATGACTAAGAAACGCGTGTACAAGAGCTTGAAATGACTTATATATAAGTTACGATAGATATACAAGTACAAGAGCTAGCTCTCATTGACATATCAAACACGATAGACATGTAAGTGTAAGAGCTACCACTAATTTATATATAAATCACCAAGAATGCGAGTACAAGAACTAGCTCTTATTAAATAAATCACCAAGAAATGCCAGTATAAGAGCTAGCTCTGGTTAAGTAAATCATCAACAGATGCTAAGACAACAGCTAGTTTTCATTAAATAAATCATCCAGAGATGCGAGTAGAAGATTAAATAAATAACCAACAGTTGTTGGTACAAGAGCTAGCCCTGATTTCTATATACATCACCAAGAGATGAGAGTAAAAAGGTTTTGTTTTTGTTTGTTTTTAATTATGCACAAAGCTACACAAGGGCTATCTGTGCTCTGTCCGCCACGGGTATTGAAACCCGGTTTTTAGCGTTGTAAGTCAACAGACATACCGCTGTGCCACTGTGGGCTGGTAAAAAGGAATCTCTGGTTTATATATAAAAGACAAAGAGATGCGAATACAGGATCTAGCCCTGATTTATACATAAATCATCAAGTGATGCGAGTACAACAATTAGCACTGATTTACATATAAATTACTCAGAGATACGAGTACAAGAGCTAGCCTAATTTATATATAAATCACTAAAAGGTGCGAGAGCAAGAGCTAGCCTAATTTATATATAAATCACTAATAGTTGCGAGTAAAAGAACTAACTCTGTTTCAATAAATCATCAAGAGATGCAAGTACAAGATGAAGCACTGATATATATATATACAAATCACCAAGAGATGCGAGTACACGAGCTAGCCAACATTTACACCTAAGTCACCAAGAGATTCGAGTACAAGAGCTAACACTGATTTAGATTTAAATCACCATAGCTAGAAATGGGTTATATATAAATCACCAAGAGATGCGAATACAAGAGCTAGCACTTATTTATATATAAATCAACAACAGTTGCGAGTATAAGAGCTAGCTCTCATTTACCTATCAATCACAAAGAGATGAGAGTACAAGAGCTGATCCTGAATTATAAATAAATCAGCAAAAGGTGTATATCAGTGCTTCATCTTGTACTTGCATCTCTTGATGATTTATTTAAACAGAATTAGCTCTTTTTCTCGCAACTATGAGTGATTTATATATTAATCAGGTCTAGCTCTTGCTCTCGCACCTTTTAGTGATTTATATATAAATTAGGCTAGCTCTTGTACTCGTATCTCTGAGTAATTTATATGTAAATCAGGGCTAATTGTTGTACTCGCATCATTTGATGACTTATGTATAAATCAGGGCTATCTGTTGTACTCGCATCATTTGATGACTTATCTATAAATCAGGGCTAGCACCTGTATTCGCATTTTTTGGTGTTTTATATATAAATCAGGTCTACCTCTATTACTCTCATCTCCGGGTGATTTATATAGAAATCGGGGCTAGCTCTATTACTCTCATCTCTTGATGATTTATATAGAAATCAGGGCTAGCTCTTGTATCAACAACTGTTGGTTATTTATTTAATCTTCTACTCGCATCTCTTGGTGATTTATTTAATGAAAACTAGCTGTTGTAGTGGAATTATATACAAATCACCAAGAGATGCGAATACAAGGGCTAGCACTGATTTATATATACAAATCCCGATAGAAATGCGAATACAAGACCTGGCCCTAATTTATATATATTTCATGATAGAGATTTGAGTACAAGAGCTAGCCCTGACTTACATATTAATCACGATGGAGATGCAAGTACAAGAGCTAGCACAGATTTATTTATAAATCACGATAGAACTGCGAGTACACGAGCTAACACTGATTTATATATGAATCACGATAGAGATGTGAGTGCAAGAGCTGACACTGATTTATACATAAATCACAATAGAAATGTGAATACAAGACATGGCCGTAATTTATATATAAACCACCAAGAGAGGCGAGTACAAGAGCTAGCCCTGATTTACATATCAATCATGATGGAGATGCAAGTACAAGAGCTACCCCTGATTTACATATCAATCACGATGGAGATGCAAATACAAGAGCTAGCACAGATTTATAAATAAATCACGATAGAAATGCCAGTACAAGAGCCAACACTGATTTAGATTTAAATCACGTTATAGATCCAAGTACCATAGCTAGAAATGATTTATATATAAATCACCAAGAGATGCGAGTACAAAAGCTAGCTCTCATGAAATAAATCACCAAGATATGCGAATACAAGAGCTTGCTCAGATTTATACATAAACCGTCAAGAGATGCGAGTACAAGAGTAAAAAGGTTATACGTTGATCAATAAGTCTTCAAGTAACAATATTATATATAGTGGTCATGAGTCTTCAAGTAACAATATTATATATTGGTCATGAGTCTTCAAGTAACAAGATTACACATCAAGGACTCTTCAACTGAAAAATTTATATAATGATAAGGTTATACATTGACCAAGGTGTCTTCAGGTAACAAGGTTATATATTGACCAAGGTGTCTTCAGGTAACAAGGTTATATATTGATCAATATGTCTTAAAGCCTTCAGTTAACAAGGTTGTATATTGATCAATTTGTTATAAGGTAACAAGGTTATATATTGATCAACGTGTATTAAGGTAACAAGGTTATGTATTGAACAATATTTCTTCAGGTAACAATGTTATACATTGAAAAACATGTCTTCAGGCAACAATGTTATACATTGATCAACATCTTTTCAAATAAGAATGTTTTACATTGATCAGCATATTTTCAGGTAACAAGGTTATACATTGAAAAACATGTCTTCAGTTAACAAGGTTGTATATTGATCAATATGTCATAAGGTAACAAGGTTATATATTGATCAACGTGTCTTAAGGTAACAAGGTTATACATTGATCAACGTTTCTTCAGGTAACAAGGGTATGTACTGATGAACATGTCTATAGGTAACAAGATATACTTTGATCATTATGTTGTCAGGTAACAATGTTATACATTCATCAATGTTTCTTCAGTTAACAAAGTTATACAGTGATCAACGTGTCTTCAAATAACAATGCTATATAATGATCAGTATTTTTTCAGGTAACAAAGTTATACATTGATCAACGTGTCTTCAGGAAATAAGGTTATACATTGATCAACGTGTCTTCAAGTAATATCGCTTTATATTAATCAACTTGTTTTTAAGTAACAAGGTTATATATTGATCAAGATGTGTTCAGGTAACAAGGTTATATATTTATAAACACGTTTTCATGTAACAAGGTTATACATTGACCAACGTGTCTTAAGGTAACAAGGTTATGTATTGATCCAAGTGTCTTCAGACAACAAGGTTATACACTGATGAATACGTCTTTAAGTAACAAGGTTATGCAATGATCAACATGTTTAAGGTAAGAATGTTATACATTGATCAACGAGTCTTCAGGTAATAAGGTTATACATTGATCAACGAGTCTTCAGGTAATAAGGTTATACATTGATCAACGTGTTTTCAAGTACAAAGATAATACATTGGTCAATATGTCTTCTGGTAAAAAGGTTATACATTGACCAAGATGTCTTCAGGTAACAATGTTATACATTGATCAACAAGTCTTCAGTTAACAAAGTTATACATTGATCAACGTTTCTTCAAGTAACAAGGCTATATAATGATCAGTATTTTTTCAAGTAACAAGGTTATACATTGATCAACATGTCTTCAGGTAATACGGTTATACATTGATCAACGAGCCTTCTGTTAACAAGGTTGTACATTGATGAACGTGTCTCCAGGTAATAAGGTTGTACATTGATCAACGTGTCTTCAAGTAATATCGCTTTGTATTGATGAATTTGTCTTTAAGTAACAGGGTTATTGTTACATCTCTGTTCGTTAGTTAATTTTCCGTAAATTCGTTCCGACGAAACTTTAGCGACACAAGTCCTTTCTTAAATAAAACTGGTTTATTCTTTCCGAATACAACTTTACGATACACTTAATTTCAACAGTCGCTCTGTAACAAACGCTATAATTCTCAACGAACTTCTCACGTGCTTAACAATATTCTCTCTGACTGCAGTTCAATTACTCATTACCTGTCGCGTCGCTTCGTGGCCGGTCTTATATATACAAGGCTACACTATATCTAGTAATCTCCCGACAATTCACGAAGGTTCGAGAAGGACGTGGCGTGATACTAATCACGTGACCTCGCTGACGCAACTGCCCCTCCCGAACAATAGCCACTAACATTAAACCAATAACAATTAACAATAACTTAATTAAATGTACAGAATTACAAACACAAAATTACAATTCAACAAAGTCTCTTAATTTTACGGGACGTATCTTCTTCCGTACTGGTCTCCGTCTCGTTGGCTTTTGCTTCATATGGGGTTCATCTGCTTCATCAGGAAATGTTCTATCGTCGATAACAGTCACATCAGTGGTAGTAACTTCATCAAGAGCTTCACCGTTTCCCTTCTCAAAACTAAGTAGAGTTTCTTCTTCGACGGTGGCACGTATTCGGCAGCGTCATTTGTTCTGTTGTCCACTTCGTCTCAACTGAAATATCCAGGACCGTGATAACGCCAAAGCCTATTGGCATGCACCACTTTTGGCTTACCTCGCTGACTACATTTTATCCTGAAAGTCACGTCTGAGAGATGATCCACTATGTCATATGGGCCTTCCCATGGAGAAGACAACTTAGGAGACGTCCCTTTGGTCTTCCTGGGATTATACAACCATACCTT
>NW_013744412.1:0-2750 GCF_000517525.1 Limulus polyphemus
GTATTGAGAACAACCGTACTGATAAGTTTGTATTGAGAACAACCGTACTGATAAGTTTGTATTGCGAACAACCGTACTGATAAGTTTGTATTGAGAACAACCGTACTGATAAGTTTTATATAAACGTTTATATAAATCCTTCTTCTTCTAAAGTACACCTAAAATATTTGTATAAATGGTTTTTATAAAGTACACCTAAATCGTTGGTATAAATTATTATTCTTACAAAGTGCACCTAAATCGTTTGTATAAATTATTATTCTTACAAAGTACACCTAAATCGTTGGTATAAATTATTATTCTTACAAAGTACACCTCAAATGTTTGTATAAATTATTATTATAAAGTACACCTAAATCGTTTGTATAAATTATTATTTTTATAAATTACACCTAAAACGCTTGTATAAACTATTCTTATAAAGTACACCTAAATCGTTTGTATAAATCCTTATTCTTACAGAGTGCACCTAAATATTAAACTATGTAGTTTGTGAAAATTGTGTTTTATGAAACTGACACCAGCTTCCCTAGCGATGACGTACAAATATTATTAATCTAGCAAAAGATTATGTAAATTTATGATCACATGAGATGTACTTTCCTGACCTAACGCAGTGAATGAATACCCTGCCATAAACTGAATAACGAGATAGTTAGTGAATTATTGCTGTTTGTCACTCGATATTGTTATTAATATGAAAGGTAATTTTAGAATATTGTGTTGTGTTGTGTTTTTGGAATTAGGTTTTTTTCTTCTTCTGGTTCTTTTTCCTGATTTCATTATTTGAAATAATTAATATTGTTGTTTTATGTTTTATTGTTAGCATTGTATCAAGAATACCTCCTGTAGCTTTGCTTAGAATCAATTATTAGTATCAGGATATTTCTTGCTGTTTTACTTGGGATCAGGCAATAGCAAGTAGGCTTTGGATTGTACCAAGGGTTCCTGCTACTTTACTTAGGATCAATTAGTAGTAAGTAGGCTTATCAATGTATCAAGAATATCTCTTTCTTTACTTAGGTCTATTAATAGTAATTAGGCTTAGCATTTTCTCAAGGATACTTCCTGCTTTATTCTTTAGGATCACTTAATAATAGGTAGGTTTAGCATTGTATCAAGAATACCTCTTTCTGCTTTACTTAGGATCTATTAATAGTAAGTAGGCTTAGCATTGTATCAAGGACACTTCCTGCTGCAATCTGAACATGATGCTGAGAATGTGATGAAGTCACGTCCAGCTGAGATCTGTAACATAATAATTCTCAACGAATTTTTTTCATCAACGTTGAATGTAAGATAATTAACGGATTTATATGAGAGATGAGACTTGATAAGCAGCGTTTCTAGCTCACAAAACCTCCCGGAAACTTGTCTTCATATAATATTCTCTTCACGGACAATCGTCAAGAAAAGAACACTGGAAAACTGGCGGACAACCTCGCTCTACTTTGGTTCTCCCAGAAACAGGTAATTATTCTGAAAGCCACCCCCGCGTCTACACAGTTCCACTAGAAAAGTGACATGAAATAATGATCCCCATTTACAGCTGTACGTGAACATGAGAAAGGGGGTATACTTAATATATTTTATTTCGTAATTTGAAGTTGTCGTGAATCACGGCTTACTTTATAATAGGACTAAGCAGAAATAAACATAATTTATAAGACAGACTGCAGAATGAAATAGAAAGCATCGTGACTTTGGAGTGATTTTTTGCATCAAATCTACTT
Organism: Limulus polyphemus; assembly: GCF_000517525.1. Lineage (NCBI taxonomy): Eukaryota > Metazoa > Arthropoda > Merostomata > Xiphosura > Limulidae > Limulus > Limulus polyphemus. Next base: position 1,734 of record NW_013744412.1, read on the forward strand.
TCCGTGTATGTGTTTCGTTTTCAAAATAAAGAACACAATTATATGAAATATATTTAGTATCTTAACACACATGACACTACATGTTTTTCAAATTCCACACAGCTGAAATAAGTTATTCGCTTTGAAGAAGAAAAACGAACCCACTAAAACCAGGTGTCGTTATCTAGAGGAAAAATGTTGTCTATGGGAGACTGTATAGGACTGTAACATTATTAGTGTACACAACTATTTGGTATAACATCATTATTAGTCAAGACAACTATTCAGGTAACATCATTATTAGTCAATACAACTATTCAGATAACATCATTATTAGATAATTATTCAGTGTAACATCATTAGACAACTATTCAGTGTAACATTATTATTAATCAATACAACTATTCAGTGTAACATTATTATTAGACAACTATTCAGTGTAACATTATTATTAATCAATACAACTATTCAGTGTAACATCATTATTAGTCAAGACAACTATTGAGATAACATCATTATTAGTCAACTATTCAGGTAACATTATTATTAATCAATACAACTATTCAGGTAACATCATTATTAGACAACTATTCAGTGTAACATTATTATTAATCAATACAACTATTCAGTGTAACATCATTATTAGTCAAGACAACTATTCAGGTAACATCATTATTAGTCAAGACAACTATTGAGATAACATCATTATTAGTCAAGACAACTATTCAGTGTAACATTATTATTAATCAATACAACTATTGAGATAACATCATTATTAGTTTACACAACTATTCAGTGTGATATCATTATTACATAAACAACAGTAGATAACAATAATATTTACTTCAACATGTACAGATTACATAAACAACAGTAGATAACAATAATATTTACTCCAACATGTACAGATTACATAAACAACAGTAGATAACAATAATATTTACTTCAACATGTACAAATTACATAAACAACAGTAGATAACAATAATATTTACTTCAACATGCACAGATGACATAAACAACAGTAGATAACAATAAT
>NW_013744413.1:0-2466 GCF_000517525.1 Limulus polyphemus
GCTCTATTTGTGGTCCCAACAAAACAATCAATATGCACGTACTGGCTACCGGTAAAGAAATATTATTTCCATTTTGTTCGTCAGATTTCATAATGTGCTCTATTTGTGGTTTTATCAAAACAATCAATATGCACGTACTGGCTACCAGTAAAGAAATATTACTTCCATTTTGTTCGTCAGATTTCATAATGTGCTCTATTTGTGATCCCATCAAAACAATTAATATGCAAGCACTGGCTACCAGTAAAGAAATATTACTTCCATTTTGTTCGTCAGATTTCATACAAACCTTCTACACTTCTAGTGCTAAACAAACCTTCTACACTTCTAGTATCAAAGTTGCTGAACTACGAAGAAAATAATAAAACTTAGGATGTAAATTTTAATTTTATTAAGTTTAACATTTGGGTCATGTGATTATAAAAAAATATTACCAGGCATGTAAAGATAATTTCCCCACTATAATATTACCAGGCATGTAAAGATAATTTCACCACTATAATATTACCAGGCATGTAAAGATAATTTCCCCACTATAATATTACCAGGCATGTAAAGATAATTTCCCCACTATAATATTACCAGGCATGTAAAGATAATTTCCCCACTATAATATTACCAGGCATGTAAAGATAATTTCCCCACTATAATATTACCAGGCATGTAAAGATAATTTCACCACTATAATATTACCAGGCATGTAAAGATAATTTCCCCACTATAATATTACCAGGCATGTAAAGATAATTTCACCACTATAATATTACCAGGCATGTAAAGATAATTTCACCACTATAATATTACCAGGCATGTAAAGATAATTTCACCACTATTCAACTAACCTTAAGCTGATTATACATAATGTTAGAAAAACACGTAAGGCCAAAAAATCAATTGAACACAAAAATACAAAACCCAAATAGGAGCTTTCTTCATCGGGGGCAAACTAGAAAGTTTATCATAGGTATATTTACCAAACCCATAACCTTATCATCACAAATTTACCAATTTATTGTTCTTAAACAACATCATTAACTTAGCTACTGCTCATATTTTTTTTTTCAAACATTAAAAAAAATCAAATTATCGTGTTATGATGGAAGAAGGTTACGTATTGTTGAAGTTGTTTAGAAAATAACCATCCTAAAAGCTGTGCAGGTTCACTGTATGAAGATACCTACAATAGACAATAGATTTTGAAGGATGTCATCATATGTTCAACTAACAGAGAGCTTTTGTTGCTATAGCTAATCCTTTAAAACCTCATAATAAGAAGGGAAGAGATACACGTTTTTTACTTAAAGATATCTAGAATTTGTATATTTATTTTGTACTGTTTTTGTCGTGCTTAAATGCACTTTTGTTTAAGTCCCCAGAGATACGATAAACAAAACGACAGGTGAATACTGAATGGGTAAGGTTTTATTGTTAAATTGTTCTTCAAATGGATGAGTTTCAGATGTGGAATCGGGGTATATTTAGGAGCATCATCTGTTTGCAGTTGTTAAGTGTAATCTCAACTTTCCGAAGGTTTTAAATGTTGAAGTACACAGTGTTTAAGGAGGTTGTTCTATAAGATTTAGATGAGGATTTATTACTGGTCAATTAATGACCATTATGTGATTCCCTGTTCAAGGTCCATCACAATTCTTGCAGTATGGCAATATCCTGTACTAGAAGAAAGTCTGGTCCAATTTTATTAGTGAGATAATACAGTTCGGTCAAACATTACATCCTTATATCGCTTACTCCAAATGAAACATAATACAACTTGTACATTTATTTATATTACTGTCTGCATTCTCTTTACCTGAGCAGCCACTGAAATAGTTTTGCTTTACGATGATATATCGTTCATTTCCAGGTTCTCAGACTACTCGTATGTATAGAGTACACACACTATGAAGCAATGCTATCAGTTTTACAGATTAGAACAATACCCCAAATGCTATGCATGTTCAACCCCTGGACCTTAAACCGGAAGAACAATGATTATTTGTCCGATAATAACCCACTTGCTGTAATGAAGTCCACATCGATTTCATGACCAGTGGGCTAGCAATACCCTATAGTCTGTGATTTGCACATAATATTAATTCGTGGTGTAGTTTACCTTCATCATCTTGTCCATGTTGTCTTACGGTGTCCACAGTTTTAGTATTTGTAGAAGGATACACCAGAAAGACCTGTAGCTTACTCACAAGCCACAAACAGGTGACTTTATTTCTATGGTAACTCTGTCACACGATTCTATGGAAACAACAAATAAATATGAAGCGACCACAAATAGAGCAAATTATGAAATCTGACGAACAAAATGGAAGTAATATTTCTTTACCGGTAGCCAGTGCTTGCATATTAATTGTTTTGAAGGGACCACAAATAGAGCAAACTTTTTGTGCTAGAAGTGAAGAAGGTTTATTAGTGCTAGAAGTGTAGAAGGTTTGTTTAGTGCTAGAAGTGAAG
>NW_013744414.1:0-2261 GCF_000517525.1 Limulus polyphemus
AATGTTAATGTATGAAATATGTTTTTGTTTATTTCACATCACCATTATTATTGGCACACTCAGAACCCTGTAACAGCGCTAATATATTATTTGATATGATTATGTTTATTTGATATTAACACTATTGTTGACACACTGAGAACCCTGTAACAGTGCTAATGTATGAAATATGTTTTTGTTTATTTCACATCACCATTATTATTGACACACTGAGAACCCTGTAACAGCGCTAATGTATTAAACGCTAACGTATGCTTGTCAACATGTAATTGGAACGAAAGTACTTCTAAGACTTTTCCTCCAGATTTTTTAAACAGAAAGTATTTTCTTTACTGAGTTTGAAGAACCCCAGCCCTATCTCCAGTGCAAATATAATAGATTGGTTGTAATACTGTTTTGATACTTGCAATTATAATTTTTAATCTACTCAAAAGACGATATCACTGCACACATACTTCGTTGCAAACATAAAAAAATGGTGTTTAGGACAAGTGTGTAAAAGTGTTTTCAAAAACCTCATATTATAAATGTTAGTCTAGAATATAATTTGTATAGTAAGACATTCTATATACAATACATTTATGGTATACGATAAATGTTGACTGTTTTTAGCACCTGTATCAAGACTAATTAATTAAGCTTTTAATTATTTATTCACTGCAAGGCATGATGGTAATACAGAAATAGTTGGAAAATAACATTATTTAAAGACAACTATAATACATTTCCAATCCACTTATTTAACCGGATTATTGTTCTCAACAATTTTTGATTTATGTGAAATGTCTTTGAATCATATTATGAACGTAAAACCTTGAAACCATTACCGTCGTAGAAATAAAAGCAGATTATTGTTGCCGATTATAAAAGATGTGCACGCAGTTTACATACCGATTTTTAATGCGTCTTACTATTTATTGGCTCAAATCTCCAGCGTACTGACTATATTCCGAACGCTCTCTGTGTTTATCGCTACTAGATAAAATACGCAGGGATCAGCTTCATTACTGGTAAAGATAAGGTGAGTTGAGCGGTGCTCATTAGTCTGTCGTTGAGTTTCAGCGTCATTAGGAGTAAAGCTTTGATTAGGGATTACATCCGAACTTATTGATTAGATCGTGTATTTTTGCATTCGTTGGGTGGCGTGTTTTATTCCTGGCAATCATGGTAATTAGGTACTTCCACCTAAAGTCATCTTTGAGACTTTGAAATGAAAAACTTGGTTCAAAATTTTCAATTATAGCCTCGTAATGTTCACTTTAGCGTCATGATACATTGATTTTTATGTTGATTTATTGCAAATTCAACGTATAACTAATCAGATAAATGTTTACTTATTTAACTTTACACATTCATCAAAGTAATATAAGAGTATAAAGGAAAATAAAATATATAAGTCTTATTTGTATAACTTTGATAATATAGAATCGAGTTGGGGTCATTACTTCCATTGTTAACGTGCTGTTATAAAACTAAAAGCTCTATTTGAGCCTTTATTGTTGTCACCAAATGAAAAAGGAACGAAGATTAACTTGCCTGGAAACTTATAAACATACTTAAATGCGTTTACATAGTTGGTCTAAAGAGAGATCTTGCAGTAAAAACATTTTAAAAGTATTAAATCGTTCACTCAAAATGTATAAACAGTGAGCAAATTTTAGCAATGCAGTATTGCTGCAAAACTGGATATAAAAATATATTTAATAAGCTTCAATTTAATCGTTACTCTCGAAGCCATGTTTCATAAGTAGTTCAATAAATAGTTTTCACTGACTTACAAACCATTAATATTCTACCTATTTTAGGCATTTTTTCCCCCAAACTGATGAGGAATTATTAACGTCAGTAAATCATTTGTTTCTTTAGTATAAAATGTTTGGTTCTTGTTTTTATAGCTAATAAGATTCTATAATTGGTTGATATAAAGCGCAGGTGTAACTTTTATGTGATTAACTTTATGGAAACGTTAAAATTTTTAGACATCCTTATAGACACATGTAACGAATTTATTACTTTATATTTATTTTAATATCGACATTTGTTTAGATTACATTTATATTTAAAAACATGCATAGCTTATAGTGTTAGATATGTATTGCTAAACTCTCGCTTATTCTCCAAAGATGTAGAAGATTCTCGAGAGTAAGAATCAACAATATATGTATGTACGTAAACGCTTAAATGTAGCTTTGTATTGTTATGTAATTTGAATTTTCTAGAAAGCCTCCTCACGCCTATAAATATAACCAATGCAATGCACC
>NW_013744415.1:0-4611 GCF_000517525.1 Limulus polyphemus
AGTGTTCTTCTATCTTCACCTTCCTGCTCAGGTTACGTGACGTCCTCGAGTTCAAAGACAAGCTAAAGCTGCAATAATTAAGTAACTAGTTAGAACAACAGATTAATTCATGTAATCATTATTTACATACCATTTACCAATGTTAAATATCTGTACGTCACCGATATGGTAAACTGGTGTCAGTCTGATAACTCTTAGAATCTAAAAGTTAATGCGATTAGCTAGGAAGTGAGTTAGCGTTTAAGTGTAAATAAAATTGACTTTAGTTAAGCTCTGGATTTTTATTTACTCTTAAACGCTAACTCACCTTCTAGCTAATCGCACCAATTTTTAATTTACATGAATTATTAGACTGACATCAGTTTCCCCTATCGGTGACTTACAGATATTAATATAGGTAAAGAGTATGTACAATATTTGTTTATTACAGATTAACTGGTCTTAGAACTGTAACATCGTTAACCTGTACTAGAACCAAAAGATAAAGTCGAATATATAAGAAAATGGTTTCATCCTTGAACTGTATCCGTATTTAAACTGTAAAGGAAGTCAGTATAACGTTAAAAGTAAGGACTTAATTTTAAACTGATTAATGTAATGACTTCTTCTAAAGGGGAAAGAGTGTGAAGTAGAAAGTTTCATTTTATTTTGTTTTGGATTTGTTTATTATTCATTCTATCATCATTTAGTTAATTTGTGAATTTTTAGTTTAAATTTTAGTTATTTACATCAATTTTGAATTATGAGACCGACACCAGTTTCTTATAGCGGTGACTTATAGATGTTAATGTTGATAATGAATACATAAATAATGATCACATTATTTCACATCTCTTCATCTAATTAATTATAGAAACTTAGCTGGTCTTTGGACTTAACTTCTCGTAACCTGAATCTGAGCAGAAGGTAGAGAAGCTGAAGATCGGAGAACACTACGCTTTTTCTTTGTAAGGTATACGTACTTAAACTGGGCAGGATTCATGGTGTCAGTATAATGAGATCATTAATAGTAAGGGTACTAAAATTGGGAGTTTATAAGCAGTGATTAATGTGATCACTTCGGTTTTCGAACGGGGAAGGAATACGAGGTAGCAAATTCTATTTTTATTTCGTTTTGGTTTTGTTTTCTGTTCATTTATTATTCTTTCTATTGTTTAGTTAACCTGTAACATTTGTTTTACGTTTAAACGCTACTTCGCATTCTAATCAGTTACGTCATTTAAAGTTTCTAAAAGTTATGAGACTGACACCAGTTTCCATTACCGGTGACTTGCAGATATTAGAGTTGTAAAATTTTTAATTTAGTGTTCTGAATAAAGACTTTGTCATGAGTTTCAATGACTTTAATCACGTGAGATAGCGCTGAAGTGTTTTTGTTGTTATTCAATGTTTTATACACGTTTTTCTTTCGTTCCTTAATCTATTTATTTATACAAATATTAAACTATTATTGATGGTATGTTTTTCTTTCGTGTTAGTGGAAAGTTCTAACCATTGGCTCATTCATACATTGTATGTGAGCTATTTGATAGTTTATAAGGGGTCAAAAGAAGACTTTTTTTGGAAACAAAATATCCAACATTACCTGGAACCGTAGATGAACGAACAGAAATATCTAGAAATGTTATACAGAAGGCAATATCCAACGTTGAAAAACATCGGAAGCTACAGCGAGAAGCTTAAACCCGTTAGTCTCTTTCGGACAAAATTAAAAGTAGGTAACTCGCTACTATCGTTAAGAATACATCTAATATGTTCTGGAGTGAATCTTACTGAACGTTATTCTAAGACTGAATGAACAATTCAAAGTTACGATTTGTTTCTCCATTTTTATATAAATTAGGTTATATCGTGTTAATAGATAATTTTAAGTTTCTAAAATGAATTTTTCCAGTAATTTTTTTAGACACCAGAGGAAATAGTCATCGTCCTATGCCTTTGCAGAAAATTTAAATGGCACAAGAAGGCTTTAAGATTGCTGCTTCCCTTCCATCAAAATAAAGGACTTATTCTGATGTGTCCACGTCTAATCCTTCGACGTAACGTGCTGATGAGTCATTTATGTTCTCTGCCTAACGTAAGTGGTCTTTGAACTCGAACACTTCCTCTAAAGTGAACCAGAGGAGGAAAGTAGAGAAGATGAAGATTCATGAACATGAATTATTTCTTTGTAAGGTATCTGTACTGAAACTGTAAAGGATTCTTGGTGTTGGTATAATGAAGCCGTTAAAAGTAAGGATACTAAAATTGGGAATTTAGAAGTGATTAATGTAATCACTTCGGTTTTCGAAAGGAGTGTGAGGTAGCAAACTATTTTGTTTTGTTATGGTTTTATTTAGTTAATTTATTCTTTCCATCGTTTAGTTAATCTCGATAGAATGAATAATAAATGAACGGTAAAGAAATCCATAACAAAAGAATACGCTATCTCACACTCCTTCCACTTTAGACAAAGAATGTAATATTAAATCACTGCTTATAAATTCCCAATTTTAATATTGTTACTTTTAAGGCCATCGTTATACTAACATTATGAAACCCCCACAGTTAAGTACAGATACTAGGACAAGTTGTTTATGTTCTTAACTCTTCAGATTGATCTTCTCTAGTTTCCTGTTGTAGTTCCCCTTACAGGGAGTGCTTGACTTCGGAGACCATCTAGGTTGAGCAGATGATTCGTTAAGTCGAAGGATAAGATGTGGAAACGTCGAAACAAATTATCTTATTAGAGAGGGGGGGGGGACTCTCCAAGCCCTCTGTCGACACTTCATTTTCTGCAACGACATAGAACAATGAGCATTTTCTGTAATAGAAATAATTCTCTCGAGGAAATATTTTCTTCCTTTTGTTTTATATTAAAATCAATTTAATGGTAGAACAATTTTACTTCTCTAAAATGGAGTAACAAACAGTAAGCTTAGACAGTCCATTACATCTTAGAATAAGTTTTAGAATAAAACAATTTAATACAGAAGATAATGAATATATTCTTAATAACAGCATTAGTAAATTAACTACTTTTAATTGTGTCCGAAAGATACTAACGGTTGCAAGCCTCTCGCTGTAGCTTCCGATGTATTTCAACTTTGGATATTGTCTGTTTAATAACTGTAAATAGTTCTGTTCGTTCTTCTACGGTTGCAGGTGATGTTGGGTATTTTCTTAGTTGTTTCCAAGAAGTCCTTTTTTGATCCTTTATAAAACTAATTATATAGTTTAGATGTAGTTTATGGGTATTCACATTGCCAGAACTTTGTTCTACCATGAAAGAACAATATACCATAAATATCAGGATTAATATTTCTATAAATAAAAGGAATTATAAGATACAATATGTACAAAACTACAGTTTATAAACTTTTCAATAATAACCAATAACACTTACTATCTCTCGTGACAACTTATTGTAAATATTAAAAATTGATATTAACATTATACGTACTATTTTGAAACATTAATATATGCAAGTTACTGATACAGGAAACTGGTGTTAGTCTCTACATTTAGAAGCTTTAAATGACGTAGCTAAGTAGAATGCGAGGTAGTGGTTAAACGTAAAACTAAAATTTTATAGGTTAACTAAACAATAGAAAGAATAAGTTAACTGAAAAAAACCCAAAACGAAATAAAAATAGAATTTGCTACCTCACATTTCTTTCCCCTTTCGAAAAAAGAAAGGGATTACATTAATCACCTTTTATAAATTTAATTTTCGTATCCTTACTTATAAGGACCTCATTATACTGACACCACGAATCCTGACCAGTTTAAGTACATATACCTTATAAAGAAAAATCGTCGTGTCTTCCATCTTTAGCTTCTCTACCTTCTGGCTCTGGTTAGAGGAAGTTGAGTTCAAAGACCAGCTAAGCTGCAATAAACTATTTAGATCAAAAGATTTAAAATCATGTGATCATTATTCACATACTCTTTACCAACATTAACAAGTCACCGTTATGGAAAACTGGTGTCAGTCTAATACTTAAAATTGATGTGAATAACTAGATTGTGAGTTAACGTTTACATGTAAAACTAAATATTCACAACTTAACCAAACGAGAGAATGAATAATATATGAACGGTTAACAAATCCAAAACTAAATAAAAATTTAACCTGTTACTTCACACTCCTTCCCCTTTAGAAAAACAAAGGGATTATATTAATTACTGTTTAAAATACCCAGTTTTAGTATCCTTACTTTTAACATCCTCATTATACTGAAATCGTCAATCCTTAACAATTTAAATATACATAACTTTCAAGGCGAAATCATTCCCTTTTCTATATTCGGATTTAGCTTCCGGGTCTAGTTCAATTTAATGGAAGTTCTTGGGTTCCAAGACCAGCTAATCTGATAATTAACTAACTACTCGCATAAAGAGATCAGAATTTATGTGATAATCACGTGCACACTTCCAACATTAACATCTGTACGTCATCCCTATGGAAAATTGGCTTCAATCTGATAATTTATACAAGTTTAAAAATTGATGTGATTAACTAGAATGCGAGTTAGCGTTTTAACGTAATTAAAAATAGACAGATTAACTAAACGACAGAAGAAATAATTAAATGGTAAACAAAATCACAACAAAATAAAAACAGAATTC
>NW_013744416.1:0-2559 GCF_000517525.1 Limulus polyphemus
TGTTTCTTTTCTTTTTCCTCTAACAACTGTCGTAATTTCTCTTCTTGTTTAATTTCTCGTTCTTCTTGTTTATTTTGTTGTTCGAGCTGCCACTGTTGCAGGTTTTCTTGCAGCTGCTGTTGTCTCTCTTCTTGTTTCTTTTGCTGCTCTTGTATTGCTGCCATCATGTCTTCTAAACTGTAGTTTGGTTTTCCGCCTCTCGTTTCCATTTTTTTTCCATCCCACTTCTGACACCAATTTGTTCCGTCTCCGTTTGTTAATTAATTTTCCGTAACTTCGTTCCGACGAAACTTAAGCGACACAAGTCCTTTCTTAATAAAACTGATTTATTCTTTCCGAATATAACTCTACCGATACACTCAACTTCAACAATCGTGTTAAAACAAACGCTAATCAACGAACGTCAACAATACTTTTGACTGCAGTTCAATTACTCACTATCTTCACACACACATTCCATTACACTCGTCACGTTGTCCCCTCTTATATATACCAAACTACCCTATATCTAGCAAATACTAGAGCATTCGCCAAGATATGGGATAGTTCTAGAAACGTGGCGTCACTGTAGTCATGTGATCTCGATGACGCAACAATACTGTAGTTCTCACCATTGCTTAGATATCAATACTATAGTTCTCACCATTGTTTAAGTATGGATACAATAGTTCTCACAAAACTTTTTCACTTGAAATATTCATGCACTTACCTTTCCCTTTAGGTTTTGCATGGACTTATCAAAGGTTTTTGGAACTGCTCTCTGATGGTTACAAAGAATGGCTACAGCACGATTAGCTCGGTTATAAGCAAGAATCTTTTCAGGAATTGACATATCTTCTAAAAGAGATTAAATGACCAAATAATTAATTAGTACATATCTTCCATTTATATTTGAATTGTTCCATAAAAGTACACCTCTTTTAAGAAATAAAATAACTTTATCAATGTATGTGAAGATTGATAAAACTTGAATTTGACAAGATATAAGGTTATGAATTTAATAATAATTTTAAAATTTTATTCTAAAAATCCCAGATTAAGAAATTATTATAACAACAATTGAGGTGATACTTAGGTAAAACTGAGGTATCGTTTGGTGTTTTGGTTTAATCATACATTAAAAAAAAAACTATTGCAAAATATCAGGAGCTGGTTTTAAAATGAAAGAAAAAATTATTTTGTATAAAAAAAGATTAAATCCATTTGACAGAGATGAATAACTGAATGTGTGTGTGTGTATATATATATAATTAAATGAAAATTCATGAAAGAGAAAGAAAACAATTATTGCAGCCACAATACAAACATCCAACATCGGGGCATAAATCATAAGGTGGGTCATTATGTAATGTGCCCTGGTTTTTAGAGGTACTGGTGGAACTAAGACCCAAATTGTGCTGTCTGTCCAATTAACCTCAACTTTGCCCACCTCAATTTCTTAAGAAAAATAATAAAAATTGAGTACATGTGGGTACTCTAGCCCACAACATCCCACATCTTTACCATCTTTCGCTGTCTGCAGTCAGATATGGAAAGGTGGTTGTTCACAAGAAAAAAATTACATAAAAAATTTAAAAAATAGAAAACATCAAAAAAAAGCAGCAAGAAATAACAGAATACATTACATCAATGGAGGAGACAGTAAAACTGTCCTTGAAGTTAGCATTCCAGCCCCCAATATGATGTTTGGACATAAATACCAAGATGTTAAGGTATTACTATAGTAAGCACAACCAATATTATAAGTATAGCCCCCATTCTCCACCCTTCCATGCTACTATCTGGATCTTCAATGGTTCTAAAAAGATCCACACAGTAGCGGGTCTTATATAGTGAAGGTGATATAACTAACACTACATTAAACTATCTAAAGAGATCCACACAGTAGCAGGTCTTATATAGTGAAGGTGATATAACTAACACTACATTAATCTGTCTAAAGAGATCCACACAGTAGCAGGTCTTATATAGTGAAGGTGATATAACTAACACTACATTAATCTGTCTAAAGAGATTCACAAAGTAGCAGGTCTTATATAGTGAAGGTGATATAACTAACACTACATTAATCTATCTAAAGAGATCCACACAGTAGCTGGTCTTATATAGTGAAGACTATATAAGACCTGCTACTGTGTGGATCTCTTTAGGTAGATTAATGTAGTGTTAGTTATATCATTGAAGGTGATATAACTAACACTACATTAATCTACCTAAAGAGATCCACACAGTAGCAGGTCTTATATAGTGAAGGTGATATAACTAACACTACATTAATCTATCTAAAGAGATCCACACAGTAGCTGGTCTTATATAGTGAAGATGATATAACTAACACTACATTAATCTGTCTAAAGAGATCCACACAGTAGCAGGTCTTATATAGTGAAGGTGATATAACTAACACTACATTAATCTATCTAAAGAGATCCACACAGTAGCAGGTCTTATATAGTGAAGGTGATATAACTACCACTACATTAATCTATCTAAAGATATCCACACAGTAGCAGGTCTTATATAGTGAAGATGATATAACTACCAATACATTAATCTACC
>NW_013744417.1:0-2109 GCF_000517525.1 Limulus polyphemus
ATACTTGGTACAACTACTCCATGAACACCTAGGTGTAACTCTAATTACTGAGTTTATAACCAAATTACTCGTAGTTAGTCTTACTTGGTACAACTACTCAATGCAAACCTAGTTAGCGCATGTGTAACCACCCTACTTACCTTCAGCCCTTCTTGGTACAAGAACTCCATTACACCTAGGTGTAACTCTAGTTACCGAATTTATAAATACCATACTCATCTTTAGCCTTGCTTGGTACAACAACTCCACGAACACCTAGGTGAAACTGTAGTTACCGAATTTATAACCACCATACTCATCTTTAGCGTTATTTGGTACAACAGCTCCACGAACACCTAGGTGTAACTCTAGTTACCGAATTTATAACCACCATACTCATCTTTTGCCTTACTTGGTACAACTACTCCATGAACACCTAGGTGTAACTCTTGTTACAGAATTTATAACCACTATACTCATCTTTAGTCTTACTTGGTACAAGTACTCCATGAACACTTAGGTTTTACGCTAGTTACCGAATTTATAACCACCATACTCATCTTTAGCCTTACTTGGTACACCTACTCTTTGAACACCTATGTGTAACTCTAGTTACTGATTGTGTAACCCTATACTCATCTTTAGCGTTATTTGGTACAACAACTCCACGAACACCTAGGTGTATCTCTAGTTATTGAATTTATAACCACCTTACTCATCTTTAGCCTTACTTGGTACATTACTCCATGAACATCTAGGTGTAACTCTAGTTACTGAATTTATAACCAACATACTCGTCTTTAGCCTTACTTGGTACAACTGCTCCATGAACACCTAGGTGTAACTCTTGTTACTGAATTTATAACCAACCTACTCCTTTTTAGCCTTACTTGGTACAACTACTCCATGAACACTTAGGTGTAACTCTAGTTACTGAACTTGTAATCAACATACTCGTCTTTAGCCTTACATGATACAACTACTTCATGAACACCTATGTGTAACTCTAGTTACTGAATTTATAACCAACATACTTGTCTTTAGCCTTACTTGGTACAACTACTCCATGAACACCTAGGTGTAACTCTAATTACTGAATTTATAACCAACATACTCGTCTTTAGCCTTACTTGGTACAACTACTCCATGCACACCTAGTTAGCGCATGTGTAACCACCATACTTACCTTTAGCCCTTCTTGGTACAACATATCGACGAAAAACTAGGTGTAACTCTAGTTACCGAATTTATAAATACCATACTCCTCTTTAGCGTTATTTGGTACAACAACTCGACGAACACCTAGGTGTAGCTCTTGTTACAGAATTTTTAACCACCATACTCATCTTTAGGGTTATTTGGTACAACAAGTCCACGAACACCTAGGTGTAACTCTAGTTACCGAATGTGTAACCCCCATACTCATCTTTAGCCTTACTTGGTACAACTTCTCCATGAACACTTAGGTGTAACTCTAGTTACAGAATTTATAACCACCATACTCATCTTTAGCGTTATCTGGTAAAACAACTCCACGAAGAACAATGTCTAACTCTAGTTACCGAATTTGTAACCACCATACTCATCTTTAGCGTTATTTGGTACAATATATCCACAAACACCTAGGTGTAACTCTAGTTACAGAATTTATAACCACCATATTCATCTTTAGCCTTATTTGGTACAACTACTCCATGAACACTTAGGTGTGATTCTAGTTACAGAATTTATATCCAACATACACATCTTTAGCCTTACTTGGTAAAACTACTCCATGAACAACTAGTTAGCGCATGTGTAACCACCATACTTACCTTTAGCCCTTCTTGGTACAACAACTCCACGAACACCTAGGTGTAACTCTAGTTGCCGAATTTATAAATACCATACTCATCTTTAGCCTTACTTGATACAACTACTCCATGAACACCTAGGTGTAACTCTAGTTACCGAATGTGTAACCCCATACTCATCTTTATCGTTATTTGTTACAATAACTCCACGAACACCTAGGTGTAACTCTAGTTATCGAATGTGTAACCCCCATACTCATCTTTAGCCTTACTTGGTACAACTTCTCCATGAACACTTAGGTGTAACTCTAGTTACAGAATTTATAACCACCATACT
>NW_013744418.1:0-2180 GCF_000517525.1 Limulus polyphemus
TACACTTTCTAACATATTCTATGATTAATAAAAGTCTCCCCTTAACACTTTCTAAGATATTCTATGATTAATAAAAGTCTCCCCTTAACACTTTCTATGATATTCTGTCTCTCATAAGATATTATATCCTTCCCCTTTTCTGCTTCGATATGTTTGATTTCTCACTTTTCTTCTAAACTATTTGTCATTCATAGAGGGCTCCTTTTCCATTCTTATTCTTATATATATTCTGTCACTCATAGCTATCACCTTTCAACCTTCGTCTCAGATACGTCGTGTCACGTAGTTAGTGGCCTGCGATAATCACAGACTTAAAGTACTTAGGTAGTCCGTGCTAAATGGATCACGGTGCTCATCACTGAGTGTTAGCTGCTTCTCAATGAATCAGGGTGTTAACTGAGCATCACTGGATTTCAGTGTTAGCTGGAATCAATGAAACAGAATTTTAGACGAACATCATTGAATCAGGGTGTCAACTCTTCACAAAATTTAACACGCACCCAGTACAAACCCAGGCGGGTACCCTATGGTTAGGCGCGTAATCAAAAGGCAGTGAAGAGCACAAAACGACCCCGTTGTTTGAAAAGATTTACCTGCGTTAGAAAATGTTGTTATTGTTTTCGAGAGAAAAGCAATTTCCTAATGAAAAACACTTTTTAAAAATGTCCTACGAACTGTGCTGTGGTATAAAGAAAGTATGGGGCGTGATACCCCAGTTTCGTGTCAGCATCTTCTTGGATATAGTTACGTAATAACCATCCCTCTCTGGCGATAACGAATAGTTCGGCTTCTAATTAGGTCCAAGCCTAGAAGACATTGAACTTGTCCTTTCATTCCCACTTTACCCTGTGGTTTATTCTCTGAAACAAAGTGACCAGACGGTATTCTTTCTTTATTTGTTTATTATTATCATGTTTATATTTTCTCTACCTTTTCCTTTAGCTGTCTCTCAAGTTCGTGATGCCAGCTCACGGCGAGACAATATATATAATACTGGGTGGCGCTGAGGTCTTAGTCAAGGTAACTATAGCTATACGTGAGCGGGTCTGTTTGTTACTTTATATAAATAACTTGATCAGATGCTTTGTCAACAGCCAATAACCGTTCCACGTTGAATTGTAATCTGGTCGTCCGGCAACAGAGTGAAGACGCTCGAGACGTTTATTATTAAAACAAAATGTAAAGTGTTGTATTATTAAGTAGATGTGTTATCATTTAGAAAATTCCTTTTTCCAAGTCCAGTATATTCGGATGGTTGGTGTATCCTGTTGTAGATCTGTTGTGTTGTTTATTAGTTTCCAAGTCCAGTATATTCATATGGTTGGTATATCCTGTTGGAGATCTGTTGTGTTGTTTATTAGTTTCCAAGTCCAGTATATTCAGATGGTTGGTATATCCTGTTGGAGATCTGTTGTGTTGTTTATTAGTTTCAAAGTCCAGTATATTCGGATGGTTGGCGTATCCTGTTGTAGATCTGATGTCTTGTTTATAAGGTTCTATGTCCAGTATATTCAGATGGTTGGTATATCCTGTTGTAGATCTGTTGTGCTGTTTATTAGTTTCCAAGTCCAGTATATTCTGATGGTTGGTGTATCCTGTTGGAGATCTATTGTGTTGTTTATTAGTTTCCAAGTCCAGTATATTCAGATGGTTGATATATCATGTTGTAGATCTGTTGTGCTGTTTATAAGGTTCCAGGTCTAGAACATTCGGATGGTTGGTATATCCTGTTGGAGATCTGATGTATTGTTTATAAGGTTCCAGGTCTAGAACGTTCGCATGATTGGTGTATCCTGTTGGAGATCTGTTGTGTTATTTATAAGGTTCCATGTCCAGTACATTCAGATGGTTGGTGTATCCTGTTGGAGATCATTGAGGATTCCATATTGGACACCACTATGAAGACGTCGAACAACGGAGAAGACAGTAATAGATATCGCTATCAAAATGTCTACCAAAGAAACACATTACTGGACACAACTATGAACTATAAGGAACAGTACCGGACCACTATGAAGATATCATACCAATAAGGAACAGTACTGGACACAACTATGAAGATGTTTTACCAATAAGGAACAGTACCGGACACAACTATGAAGATATCAGTACTGTTCCTTATTGGTAAGGACACAACTATGAAGATGTTTTACCAATAAGGAACAGTACGGACACAACTA
>NW_013744419.1:0-2108 GCF_000517525.1 Limulus polyphemus
CAATTGTTCTGTGACTTCGACAACTAACAAACAGAACACTTGTTTTAAAATAATATATCAAATGTATATACAAATGTTTGTTACAGTGTTGTCTATCACAGTTGTATCCAGAGCTTTAAGTCATTGTATCTTTTTCGTCAAAGCACACACACAGGCCCGGCGTGTCCAGGTGGTTAGGGAGCTCGATCGCAATCTGCGGGTTCGAATCCCCGTCCCACCAAACATGCTCGCCCTTTCAGCTGTGGGGGCGTTATAATGTGACGGTCCATCCGACTATTCGTTGGTAAAAGAGTTGGCGATGGGTGGTGATGACTAGCTGCCTTCCCTCTGGTCTTAAACTGCTAAATTAGGGACGGCTAGCGCAAATAGCCATCGTGTAGCTTTGCGCGAATTTCAAAAAACAAAGCACACACAAATTGATCCAGTTACTTTAGAACACGATTTGACAAGAAGAATTATTTCTTCTATATTCTGTAATTGCAATACAATCTGTGAAAATTTATCTTTCGAAATTGCCACAATACGCACGTTTTAACAATTGCGCTATACTTAAACTATCTAAATCATAACACTTGCATTAAACTTAAACAGTCGTGTATATCTAACAAATGTTACACATATATATGTGCAATTTTGTTTTACTTCAATAAACAAATGTATTTAAATGTTCTTAAATAGGAGTGGACCAGTTAGAATTCGTAGGTTAGAAACTACGGACAGGACCCTGATCTGTAGTATTACCTTTTTGACATGCATCAGAAACATATGAAATCATTTTCAATGTCCGTATGTAGTGAATAGAATACTGCCATTGCTTCCTTCCCGTGGTTGTAAAAACAGCGGAGCGGAGACAATGGCTGGAATATATTTATTAACAATGTCTTTAACTTGCAACTGTTCGAGATTTTACGATAACACGCCACATAGTTTTTTGATATAAGTAATTATAACTTCATTAATGCAAATTACGATTACCTCGTTTCATTTCTGTTCTGTGGCCAAAGATTAGTTCCATAGAGAAATGGATTAAAAGGTGTGCCAGCCTAATTCTGAGTAAATTGTTTCTACAAGTCACTAAGTAGAGAGAGAAAAAATGAAACTAGACAGATTCTTTTATTACATATTTGCCACTCACCCGAGTTATGCATGCACGGAGCTGGCTCCAGTAAATCTGAAATACATGTAATGTAGTACATTACATAAGCCTTAATAGCAGGGCCGTTATCCAATGCTGAAAACGTGGGAAGGCAAACTCTCCAAATGAATGTTTGTCATCTGAAGGTATAAAGTGGGTCCCCGGCTGGGGGTTCGGGGAGCTGTCTGTACGGAAGTGGGGCTATGTGCACGCCAATTGTTTGTTTGTAGTTAAGCACAAAGCTACACAATGGGCTATCTGTGCTATTCTCACGACGGGTATCAAAACCTGGTTTCTAGCGTTTTTAAATAATACATGGTGTACAGAGCAATTAAAACTGATTGGGGCCCTTTTGTTGACTGATTCTTTCCTATTGATGACGTCTCGTTTGTTTCCAATGTGATACTTTTCCTTATTGGGGCGAATAATATATAATCAGTTCAACATTCTTGTTCCTGTTCAGTAGGAATACATTTCGTTTTATAGTTTTTTTCAGGAGCATTCCGCTAAAACATAAACCGCAACTCACAGCACAAGGCTTCAAATGGTTTAAATAATAAATTCTAACCGAATGCATTTATTTCTACAAAGTGTATTTGACATATTAGGTACTAAAGCTTATTGTTGAAATATTTAACTGCTACCTGTAGTAAACAAAAGTTCTATCCAAGTTACTCATTGAAATAACAAAAGATAAGACGAAAAAATTAAACAGTAATAATTATATGCTCCACCCCTATTCATCTGTGGTGGTAGTTGTTCCATGAGAAGAGCTTTAAATTTTCTCTCAGTGTACTTGGTAAGGATTTGTACAGAAAATGGTGGTTTCACATTTGTCCATGATTAGTTAAAAAATTATCCGCAACTGCACTTCTTTTATGTTGTTCTTCTAAAAGAGTCAATACGTTTTCCTACCCCTGTGTATAGGGTTCCTCCAATGTACGTACGAAGGTAGATGTTACATGTAAGTATT
>NW_013744420.1:0-3032 GCF_000517525.1 Limulus polyphemus
GTGCTTTTGCTGCTGCAAATGCATCAATTAAACTATCAAAATTTAAGGTATTAAGTACGTCTTTTTCAATACGTAATATTGCCAAGCTACTAAGTCGTTCTTGAGTCATTGAAGTTCTCATGTATGTAAGAATGAATTTCATCTTGCTGAAGGACCTTTCACAACTAGCAATAGAAACCCCCAAATGTTAACAACATCTGCAATGCAATTCTTAAATTTGGGAAAACATCTTCACCATATGAAATTATAAATGTTAGCAAATCAGTTCAACCATTGGTTCAGGAAAATCGGTCTGTGTTCTTTTGCTTATCAACATTCTACAGTCTTTAATTTCTCTGTACAATTCTGGTCTATCAGTATCACCTGGATAGCTCTTTGCTAAGTCAGAACATTTTTCTTGCAATTTCT
This sequence comes from Limulus polyphemus, assembly GCF_000517525.1. Taxonomy (NCBI): domain Eukaryota; kingdom Metazoa; phylum Arthropoda; class Merostomata; order Xiphosura; family Limulidae; genus Limulus; species Limulus polyphemus. The sequence continues at coordinate 409 of NW_013744420.1, forward strand.
CGTCTTCGAAGTCTCCACAAACAATATTTTTGCACATCTAGTAGAAATCCAAACCGTGAATCTAAATCTAGTAAGCGAGAAAATCTTCCTGTTATTTCGGTAATCAAGCAATTAATAACATCCTTCATGATGCGATAAATTTCTTGTTCAGCAGTCAATCCAGCATCAGCTGCATTTTCACCTGGCATTCGTTTACGATGTATCACCTGGATAGCTCTTTGCTAAGTCAGAACATTTTTCTTGCAATTTTTCGTCTTCGAAATCTCCAGAAACAATATTTTTGCACATCTAGTAGAAATCCAAACCGTGAATCTAAATCTAGTAAGCGAGAAAATCTTCCTGTTATTTCTGTAATCAAGCGATCAATAACACCCTTCATGATGTGATAAAGTTCCTGTTCAGCAGTCAATCCAGCATCAGCTGCATTTTCACCTGGCATTCATTTATGACGTATTTTTCTTCTTTCAATGGTCAATCCTCATGTTTCACATTGATTCTTGCCCACTTTAAGTGCTTCTTGATAGGACTTTTCACGTGATTCTATCAATTTCTCTTTCAAAGAATCAGGATCAGAAGCTGCTTCTCTCAAATCCTTTTTATGGGTCCTGAAGACGTTTCTGCACTCGATTGATAGATGATAAAAGATTTCTCCAAAAATGCAAAAGTACAAGACAATCAAATGTAAGCATGCGTTGCACAATATTATGAGCACCACATTTTATTTCAGCCGTATTGCCATTCTCACTTAATTGCTCTAACATTCCTAACGAGTCATCTAGTTTTTCATGTACAACTTTTACTGCCTTTTCTCTTGCACTCCACCATGTTTCTGATTCACGTTTGACAGAGATCTTAAGCTCCTGCTGCAGTTCGTCCCATTCCTGTGGTTTCGCTAGATAGTAGATAGGGACAGTGGGAATCTCCTTAATCCTTTCATGCGCGTCGCTAATTAGATGACGAGACATTTGGCTACCTTAAGAGAGTCATAGTTATGGCTTTTGGATTTTTGTTCAGAATTCTTTGTTGAATGCCTAACAGATGACTTGATATGACAGCAGCATTATCATAACATTGTGAACAACAATCACTTAACAAAATTCCATCCGCTTCTAATTTTGTGCTTATTGTTTTCTCAATATTGGCAGCGTCTTTTTCCTTTATCTGTATAAGGTCAATAATATGACTCTTTGACTTTTACTTTTCTTGTCTTAAAGTCAATGTCAACAAACCGAATCACTTGGGCCAATTGCTCACGATGTGCTAAATCAGGTGTGGAATCAAACAGAATACCATAGTATTTGTTTCTACGAATTGCTGACAAACAATAATTTCGCACATGTGAAGCCATGAGACTTATAATCTCATTTTGGATTTCAGGAGAAAGATAAGATGTTGACGTTTGCTTGTTTTTAACACGCTCTAAATGCTCTTTCATTACTGGATCATACTTTTCTAATAACTGCAAAAGTGACAGGAAATTTTCAGGGTTTTCGTTTGAGGTTATGTCCTCAGTACGACCACGAAATACAAGATTCTGAGAAGCTAAGTATTGTGTACAATCCAGCAACCGTCGCAGTACATTTCTCCATTTATTTTTTCTTGCTGAATTTGCCTTTGCAGCTCTTCATCAATGCCACTTTGAAGACGAATTCGGCGCTCAGTTTCTTTCCAAGCAGCAAATGACTCACGATGACTGTCACTTATTTTCATGGGCATTTAACTTTTCAATTTTTTTCACTTAGAGAATCCACCCTGTGTTTTGAAAGCAGACCGACTATCAGATGTCATACATGTAGATGAAAAAAGAAGACAACAAAAGCAGTATGCTGCTTTATGTAGAGGTAAATACACCAACCAGGAACGATTGACCTCTTGTCCATTCAGAAGGCATAGTTTGAACCAAAATACAGTCATAGAACGCCCATCTTTATGTTGAAATTCATGTGCTCCAACTTTAACAATCTCTGTGTGATGTGCGTGTGTTACAACTGCTGAGCCTGTTGTATCAAACTTCATAAATCCAATATCCCTGTGTGTTAAAATATTTATTAGGTCGTCCTCTTTTAGCTTAGCAACACTATTCTGTGGATTTGTTTCTGACAAGGTGAAATATTCTTGTTTATTATAATTGTAGGTTTCAACAGGAAAGAGAACAGTTTCTTCATTGTTTTCTTTTTCAAATGAAATAGCATGTTCACAATCTTGCACTTTGACCTCTTTGCTGCCATCAAAAGGAACAGATGCTGGCTTACTGGTGTCATCACTTCCATTAAGGAAATCTCTCATCAATTTGTTTGACTCCACCATCGAAGCTGCAAATTGTGCACGTCTTTTGCGTCCCTGTGCCACACTTTCTTTTTTTCGACATAATGGGCTAAAAGAATAAATTAATAAATACCGACTACACTATTTAGTTGCAACATGTAAATTGTCAGATGAAAGGAAGCATTCTACTTTCCTAAGTTCTTAACCACAAATTATATTTAAATTATACAATTATAGTTGCAACTCGGGACTAGTTAGGTACACCTGGACCTGGTTTCACTTTAGCTGCCATTATTTAGACCACCCATACTCATGTTAATTAATGTAACACAACAGTAAGAAAATCAATGCAGATGAGT
>NW_013744421.1:0-2107 GCF_000517525.1 Limulus polyphemus
CTCGTTTCTTTTTTCATTCTTCCTGTTTCTTTTGCTGTTCTTGTATTGCTGCCATTAAGTCTGCTATGCTGTAGTTTGATTTGCCGCTTCTCGTTTCCATTTTTTTTGTCCCACTCTCTGACACCAATTTGTTACGTCTCCGTTTGTTAATTAACTTTCCGTAACTTCGTTCCGACGAAACTTTAGCGACACAAGTCCTTACTTAATAAAACTGGTTTATTCTTTCTGAATATAACTTCACGATACACTTGATTTCCACATTCGCGCTAAAACAAACGCTATAACGAACGTTAACTTCAACAATACTTTCTCACTGCAGATCAATTACTCACTACCTACACACATATTGTTACGTCACGCCGTGACCATCTTATATATACTAGACCCCCCAATATAGTAAATGCTAGAGCACTCCCGAAGGAACGGGATAGTTCTAGAAAGCAGGTGGCGTGACACTAGTCACGTGACCTCGCTGACGCAACAATACATTAGTAAGAGCTATTACCTCGTATATATATACATTAAAAGCAGGTACGACTTTATAAATATATTAGATACCATAAGTGCATATTTTATACACTGAAAACAGCTCATACTTCAATCATTCATTAAAAATAGTTAGTATTTCATACATACTTTAGAAAGAGTTAATACTTCATAAAAGAAACAGTTAATATTTTGTACATACGTTATAAACAGTCAAAAGTTCATACAAACATTAGAAACAGTTAATATTTGATTGATGCATTATACACAGATAATTTTTCATATCTGCAAATAGAGTTAATATTTCATTCATACTTTAGAAACAATCCTTCACACATTCATTAAAAGCATTGATATTTCATACACGGATTTGAAACAGTTAATACTTCACACACACATGAGAAACAGATAATACTTAAGACATGCATTAGAAACAGTTAATTCCTCATACGTGAATTACAATCATTTAATATTTGTACTGTACATACAGCAGAAACATTACTTTATACATCAGAAAGTTTATATATCGTAAATACATAAGAAATAGTTAATACTTATCTCATACTTTAAAGACTGTTAACACATTTTACATAGAAACAATTAATAATTTATAGATATTGTTATGACAGCGGAAGTCACGTGACGCTGTTTGTGCTGGTGACGTGTGCGAGGAGTTTTTCGAATAATCGTGAATTTCCTAGTTTGTACGGGACGCCCTCTTTTTTAGTATTGTTACGGCAGCGGAAGTCACGCGACGCTGGAAGCATGCACCCTGGAGTTTCTAGAAAGAATATGTCTCTTCCTGGTAGCTCTAGTCTTTTCTACATGCCCTCTATTTTAGTATATAAGTAGGCAAATGAATCGAGATAATCATTTGAATTGCAGACAGGCAGAGATAGAGACGAACAATTGAGTGAAGCGCAGTAGTGACCATTAGTAAAGTGCGTGAATCGTTGTGAATTATAGCATGTGTTGAAGTAAAGTGACTGTGGAAATTAAGTATATTGCAAAGTTGTACTGAGATAGAATAAACTATTTATTTAAGAAAGGACTTGTATCACTAAAGTTTCATCCAAAAGAAATTATACGGGGAAATTAACAAACGACCAGGGATGTAACAATATATTAGAAAGCATTAGAACATCTTATACACAGTTCATACTTTACCAGATATTAGAAAGCATTACTACTTGATTCATACATTAGAAACAGTTAGTACTTCATTCATACATTAGAAACAAATAATACTTCAAATGATGTAATAAAAATTGTCCCAGTAATTATATGCCTATTAGTCTTACATCAGTTGTGAGGAAAGTTTTGGAAAATCTAATAACTGATGCTATGCAAAATCATTTCACAAAGTTTAGAATTTTGTTGGATAGTCAACATAGTTTCAAGCACTAAGGTAAATTCTCATCTTACAATTCTTTTGAGATTCTTTGAAAAGGTTACTGCTTATGTAAATGAGGGTAAGGGTATAGATTTAACAATGTGCCACATAAAAGGCTTGTCAAAAAGAAATGATCTCATTAGGTATGGGAGATAAATTAGGTAATTGGGTGGAATAGTGGCTGGATGGAAGAAAGCAGAGGGTTGTTATAAGTAGATGTCACGTCTC
>NW_013744422.1:0-5785 GCF_000517525.1 Limulus polyphemus
ACCACCCTCCGCCAACTCTTGGGCTACTCTTTTACTAACGAATAGTGGGATTGACCGTCACATTATAACGCCCCCACGGCTGAAAGGGCGAGCATGTTTGGTGTGAAGGAGATTCGAACCCGCAGATTGCGAGTCGAGCGCCCTAACCACCTGGCCATGCCGGGTCAGGAATAAAATGTGATAAAACACTTGGTATGGCATATACGTTTTGTAAATAGTTTGATATTTGTTACATTTTTCTTCTTTTTTTTCATTGTTTATTTCATAAGTTCTAGGAGTGGTTTTGTTAAATATGTATATTACAACTTTGAATGTGTACAAAAGCAGTATACATATTTTGTATGTGGTTGAACGAGGTCTAGGCTATAAATACACATCTATGAAATGAACATTTTCTTATTACTAATAAAGCAGTAACTACCTGAAGATAATTCTTGGTTGCGGACCATTTTCCATGTGAGTCCAGTGTTGCCACCTTTATTTCTAGATTCACAAAATTCTTGTCCGTCGTCCTCAGGGACTCTATCGTCTAAGTTGTCCACTTTGTCGCGACAGTTATGTTTTTCTTCTTCGAAAACCTGGTGGACCTGTTCTTCGTCGCTGGTGTCATCGCTATTTTCGTCATTATTGTCTTCAAAACTTGATTCTTTTTTAGTTCTTTGTTCCCAGGTCATCTTATTGTCTTTCTTCAATCGTCTCCGAGCATTAGCGAACCACGTGGACACTTGCGTCAATGTCATCTTGGTAATGATGGCTAGCATTATTTTCTCTCCCTTCGTTGGGTAAGGATTCTTCTTGTGTTCGTTCAGCCAGGCCTTGAGAGTGTTCGTAGAATCTCTCGTTACGTTCTTCCGCCGTGCTCCACTGAAGTCCAGATTTCCGAACCTATAACAAGTAGAACAACATCAACAATGGAACACTGAACTGTTCACCTTCCTCTGTGTTTGCTATTCTCACTATCTCTACAGAGTCTGTATTAATTCATTTCACAGCATTAGAACATACATCTGTCCCAGTTATCTTACATGATAACATAACACGCTGTTAAGCATATAGAAACACGTGTCTTAAATCCAAAATACGTAGACGTAGTTGTATAAGAGTTTTAGCAACGCCAAAAAATGGCATGAACTTCTAAAGTGCTCGTAACTTCAGTCTACGCTCTCAGTTAATATCGGTTTCATCAGTGAAACAATACATGTAGTTCTCTGTTCTTGTTTAGTATACACTCTCAGTTAATATCGGTTTCACAAGTGGGACAATACATGTAGTTCTCAGTTCTTGTTCAGTCTAAGCTCTCAGTTAATATCGGTTTCACAAGTGAGACAATACATGTAGTTCTCTGTTTTTGTTCAGTCTACACTCTCATTTAATACAGGTTTCGCCAGTGAGACAATACATGTCGTTCTTCCATATTCAGGTTATTTTACCCAATGTAGTTCAACATGATAATTGTTTTCTGATAAAATGCTTATAAAAGTTGTTATGACTCTCGGACAAACTCTTAAAAGTGTCAAAAATGGTCTGTAGAATCAACAATGTTAAATAACTCATACAAATAATACATAGTAGTTTGGGTTATGTGTAGTCTGTTTATTCGAATTTCGTAGGAAACTTCTGTGGAAAAAAAGTAGGGGCTCTATTAGTGCCTTTATAATTGAGTAACGTCATTTGTATCTTGTAATTTTGGATAATTAGTTATGATGTTTCTGTTTTGTTAAAAGTTTGTATAAAATCATCATCATCTTATTTAAACAACTTGAACAGCTTTACTTCACATTACTAACGTTCTGAGCTGTATTAGTGCAAAACAGCTTTACTTCACATTACTAACGTTCTGAACTGTATTAGTGCAAAACAGCTTTACTTCACATTACTAACGTTCTGAACTTTATTAGTGCAAAACAGCTTTACTTCACATTAATAACGTTCTGAACTTTATTAGTGCAAAACAGCTTTACTTCACGTTACTAACGTTCTGAACTGTATTAGTATCATCAAATTTTTAAATTCATACGACGATTATTCTTTATCCATCTCCAACGATCGAAACGAGGAAGAGCTAAGTATAAAAACTGGGATACAGGCGTTCTTCACATATGCGCTATCAATATTAAGCCATACCAGTGCGGTATCCAATATCAAGGAAAACTTTCTGTCTGTCGGCGCGTTTCCTCCTAAACGATTTGACCGATCCAGACCACGTTTGCCATGCTACCTTAGTACCAAAAGCAAGCCAAATTCATATTAAAGTTTCCCATATATTGAACAATAAGTATATTTTATAGAATAACCCGTATATCGTTACTGCAGTAGCTATTGTAAATAACATTTTCAGCATTTTGGGTTGTTACCCATAATAACCATAATATACAGTAATAAAATATCCAGCTATAATGTGGATCTCCTCTCTCTGTATCAGGATTTAGGTCTTTTACGACCTTTGATGATCAGGTTCATAGTGACCTCTTCCTCCTTTCCGGACTGTGGTTAACCATCGGTAAATATTGGTGTTGATACAACATGAGGTCGGAGTAAACCTCACTTGCTCCGACCCCTTTCAGGGCAATGTCCATGTAGGTATCTACAGTTACATTCTGTGTTTTTCACTATATCTCTAGAGTCAGTTCCATAACATGAGGGTCGGAGTAAACCTCACTTGTTCCGACCCCTTTCAGAGCAGTGTCCATGTAGGTATCTACAGTTACATTCTGTGTTTTTCACTATATCTCTACAGTCAGTTCCATAACACATTTCACTAGTTAGAGGCTAATAGAATGTATTTTACATAAAATACCCTATTAAATGTATTGTTCTTAGACTCTAACTGGTATAGGGTTTTAAGGCCTAGTAATAGGTGGCCTTATTACATCTTTGTTTCCAATATAAATGTTTACAGGTGAAAGGTACTTAGGTCTACTTCCATCATGTATGTAATGACGATCAAGTTCACAGAGTAGGACATTCTTTTGCCAATTTTTCTCAAAGTAATTTAGAGTATTATGCAAGAGTCTATCGGCTATTGTTTGTATGTTTGCATATCTGTGTATGAATTCTGATGACGTACTGCGGGGGACTTTGTATGCAATGGTGATTAGTATGTTTTGTATTGTTTGTAGTTTATTTATGTGTTTCGGAGCTATGTTTATCCATGCAGGGCTGGCGTGGCTGAAAGGGCGAGCATGTTTGGAGTAAGATTATACAGTTTTAAACTAACTAAAACAAATAAATGTCCGTACTGTCAGTGCATAGAAACCGTGAAACCCGCTTTCTATGATTGTCCATATAAATAATGTATTTTGGAGAAGGGTTGCCATAATATTCGGCATAGGTACGATCAATTACACTACTGTCCTGTTTAATACACCGTTACCAGTAAACGTTGTTCATAAAGTTTCTTTACTATTCCTTGTGAGTGAATTTAAATATCAGATCTGGTCCGCGAGATGTAAAGCTGTGTATGAAGAAATAAGAGAAAGTGATCCGGTGGTAATGAGAAAAGTAAGAACAAACACTAGGATAAGGTTAAAGACAGACTACCATAGACTATCGAAGGAAGAGTTCAAGAAGAGATGAGCCCCGGAAGTGTCAAGAGTGTTTCAACAGAAAGCGGATTCTTCGATCTGAAGTTTTAAATAATTCACTATGTCAGCGCAGACAACAACCGCTAACTTCAAGTGGACGACGGACCGGCCAACGCTGGAGACGCAAGTCTGGTTAGTGATTATGTTTGTGTACTTGACCTGCACAGGTGCTGGGACAAATGGCTCGTGGACCGTAACAAAAGTGACTTTGACTGCGCAGGTTAAGTTGTATTGTGCAACCCACAAATGTGCGACCCCCTTTCATTCCAACTGGTAATGGAAGAAAAAAGAAAGCTACCAGAGTATGTAATGACTGTAGTAACAATCGGAAGAGTGTCCTACAAAAGGTAAGTAGGGTAAGTTCGTTAATATTTTTAATAGTTTGTAGAACTGACTGTGGTCGCAGAGTAAGGTGGAGACATGCCTTACTCTCTTCACACAGTAAGGGTTTAGTTACAATATTTAGTGTGTTATCTGAACTGAAGGAGCAGCGACTGACTGTATGAGATGGAGTCTGGGAGCCTACTCCTGGAGTGCGGCGGAGGATGCTTGCTACGAGGGAGTCGAAGCCTTTTGGCTGAAATTCCTTACGTGGCTGATCGTCGAGTTGAAACTGACTCGTGTCTTCAGGGGCAGTGGGCATGGTGATTTTTCCTGGTCGGCGGGCTGTACGGGGATGGAAGTTATCAGAGACTGAGGAGAACTCGGGGTTTTACCAGGGTTTGAATCGGACCTGAGACGACCGTCCTTGGTGTGGCTAGCTGTCGAGTCGATAGGTTACCATGTTTTGGGTGTACGGAAGTGAGACCAGAAATTTCAGGCGTGTTGTGGAAATTACCTCTTTGAGAAAGTGAGAATCTCCAGTGATTGCATGTCTCTGTTCCTGTCCCTTGTTTTGGCTTATAGGGCTGGAACACCAAAAAGAGTATGTAATGTGTGTGGGGTCACGAACTGACTTGGAGTGTAAAGACCTGACATGCTGGATACTCTGGATCAATGATCCGAAGTTACTCAATATAGGTAATAGTTTAAATTCCAGATGTAAATCGAGAGTAGTCTGTTATCGTATATCAACAGTAAGGCTAGCACTTAAAGTTAAGAATTGTTTGTCATTGGAAAGAAATGTAGAGAAAAGGGTATTATGTCTTAGTTTCAACAGCATTGGGTGTTGGAGGGTAACTAAGTACAGCTACAACTCCAACATCTCAATTGCTCAGAGTGAACATCTGTGGGAAGATGACGTATTAAATAGGTCATTGAAAGGTAAATTTTAGTCAGGAATGAGTAAGGCGTGTTGAACACAGAACCAGAGAGCTTTGTGTGAAAAGTGGAGGTAAGCTTGCTTCGCAAGGAACTTATTGACTGCATTATCAGCCATCAGATGGTACCTTGGTCCATTTCCAAAGGGTAACACTATATTGTGTAGCTCCAACATAGTGTGTATCTAGAACTAAATCAGAGTTGCAATAGTTTTGCCCTCTTTATATATATATATATATATTCTCATCTTATATATCGAGAATTTGTATTTATATAGAATTTCCCACTTAGGACTCGTATATTCCTTAACCTTTGTGTTTGCCCTATGCAACGTAAGTATTGTTTTATTTCTCAACATTCCTGTACACAACTTTAAAGATGTCAGAGATTGGGAAATTTTCTATTATGAATTTTCCTGTATTGAACTATGATCTTGATCAGTATTATTTAGATTGAAGTCCAAATTATTTACAATCTTAGATATCCTGGAAATGGTTAACCATGGGTATTGTGCAGAAAATACAAAAACGCACAAGAGACAGGTTTCTATTGGACATGAATAAAATCACACATGACAAATTGAATGGTGAAACCAAAGATACAGCGACTTGATGAAGAAAAATGTGTGCAGATTCGTTCCCATGCTTGCTTGTGGGATTCCTTCTAAAGGGTACAGAGATCAAGAGGCCAAAAATAGGGTCAAATAGCAAACATGACGAGATATAACCTGAAATCTACACTTAATGTTGTCAGAAATGTTAAAAAAAGATAGTTTGCTTGTTGCTAAACACAAAGCCACACAACAGGCCATCCACTGTGGGTATTAAAAATAGATTTTTAATTAGATATACACCTGGAAAAAAGTTAAGCACCCCCAAATATTTTTCAGGATTGCTTATTGAAAATAAGGTTTAATTTTCATGATGTTGAGCAATGTTCAT
>NW_013744423.1:0-2106 GCF_000517525.1 Limulus polyphemus
TAAAAAGTGCACAGGTTACAGTGTTAATTTATCTCTTTATCGAACTTAGGCCTAAGATAAGTTAAAGTTTTATAAAGTACGGCCAATATACAAGTGGATTTACACATTTCGTTGTCTACGATTACAATTCGTTTATACTGTCTACAAATATTATATTTAAAGAAGAACTATTATACGATAAAGATACTAATTTGGCCGGAAATGTTTTACGGGTTTCTGCTAGTAGTTACTACTAGCTGTTGAGTTTGTTGTTACAGAGCCTTCTCAAATCGGTTTATTGAGTTTTTCTACCACACAAAAGCTTTACATAGTTAATGTGATTTGATTGAACAAGCATTTTCTCAAGTTGAAAAAGAGTGTTTTCCCGCCACCCACAGAGTGCTTGGCAAATAGCGTGTGAGTTTGGTAAACATTTGTTATAGGAGCCATGAGGAATGATAAAAAGATCTTTCCGGAGCTTCTGATGTAAATATTATTATTGTTATTTTCTATGATTCTTATCTTCTTGACATTAGGCTACACAACGCCGTAGTTTCTCTACAAAAAGTTATGAAATTAAAACAAAGAAGAAATAGAAAGAAGATATTTCTGAGAAGATGTAAACAGAGCACGAATTTAGATACATTGACATGAAAATTATAGGCGGATAGGTTTCACACTTTGCCAGTTGGCGACTTCAATAGTTTAAGGTACCAAAAACGTGTTATTATACCAGCAACGAAAGACAACACCAATAGATTGAGATGGAGAAATACCAGCAACAAAAAATAAATTTGGCATATTATAAGCAATAAAGACAACATATTGATATGCTTACTTTTTTCTTCCTCAAAACGTTAATTCAGAAGTAGTAGTTTCTCTAAATTCACGACTCATCAGTACTACTTGGAAAAGTGAAGCAAACAAATAAAGTAGGCCTCATATAGTGGTGTAATGTAAGCAGTTTATTCGGTTTAGGTGTACAGTCATTTAGACATTAATAATAACTAAAATTATAAATTAATTATCCATCGCTATACAGTGGACTAACTGTCTATTTATTTATTAAATTCTTTTATTCACCAAAACACGAAATTCAGTGATGAAAAAGTGAAATAGAGGCCTATTAATATTGTTACGACAGCGGAAGTCACGCGACGCTAGGAGCATGCGCGCTGGAATTTCTAGAAGGATCATGACTTTTCCTGGCAACTCTAGTCTGTTCCAGGCGCCCTCTTTTTTAGTATATAAGCCCGGCAAATAAAGCGGAGATATAATTGCAGATAGATAGATATAGAGACAGATAATTGAGTCAAGCGAGGGGTAATGACAGTAATATAAAGTGTGTGTTTTGTTATCGAGATTGCAAACGTATTGACTGTGAAAATTCTGTGTATTATAAAGTTGTATTGAGAAAGAATAATCTAGTTTTAATTAAGAAAGGGCTTGTATCGCTGAAGTTCCTCGGAAAGAATTTATACAGGAAATTAACAAACAATACTATACAATCCAATTATAGAAATAGATGGATCAGTCACAAAAGTTGTAGTTTATTTTGTTCACCTGTTAAGTATGTCAGGAATTTTCACGTGACAAACAAATGATATAAGCTACGGTCGTGTCCCATTTCTTTGCTAAACATGACCAATTGTGTTACAATAATTACGGACTTACAACGCTAGAATCCGGGTTTCGATACCCGTGGTGGAAAGAGCAGAGATAGCCCATTGTGTAGTTTTGTGCTTAATTACAAACAAACACATCACTGCCAGTTTAGCTTATAACGTGAGAACAAGTTAACTACGTAGCTATCTCTTATTACTGCCAGTTTAGCTAGTAACGAATGAACAAGTTAACTACGTAGCTATGTAATACCACTGACAGCTTAGCTTATAAAGTGAGAACAAGTTAACTACGTAGCTATCTCTTATTACTGCCAGTTTAGCTAGTAACGAGTGAACAAGTTAACTACGTGGCTATGTAACATCACTGATAGTTTAGCTGATAAAGTGAGAACAAGTTAACTACGTAGCTATGTAAAATCACTAACAGCTTAGCTAGTAAAGAATGAACAAGTTAACTACGTAGCTATGTAAAATCACTGACAGCTTAGCTTATAACGTGAGA
>NW_013744424.1:0-2104 GCF_000517525.1 Limulus polyphemus
AAGTGCTGATAAAGGTTTATCGGAATGTTAAATCTTGTGTATATTATAGGAACTTTCAAATAAAGTGCTGATAAAGGTTTATCGGAATGTTGAATCTTGCGTATATTATAGGAACGTTCAAACAAAGTTCTGATAAAGGTTTATCGGAATGTCAAATCTTGTGTATATTATAGGATCGTTCAAACAAAGTTCTGATAAAGTTTTATCGGAATGTTAAATCTTGTGTATATTATAGGAATGTTCGAACGGAATATTATTTCTTTGTTTTATAGAAATGTTCAAACGAATACTACTAAACATTTTATACGTACATATGTTGAAACAAACTATTGTTTCTTATTTTATAAGAATGTCGAAATACTGTTTATGTATTTAACACAAAAAGGACTTGAGAAATATCCAAACATATTTAAGTATGAATAATAGTCATTTGTGTAATGTTTAAAATCAAATAAATAATTAAAATACAACGATTCCAATTTACACAATTAAAAGTATAATAACTGCTTTATTAAACTTATAATTATATTAATATGAATCGTTGTATTTTAAGTATTTATTTGATTTATACAAACATGTTGTAAAGAATCGTTAAAGTTTTTGTTACCCCAATCTTTGTAATCTTGGAACTGTAAATGTTTGGAATTACCAAACGTCTTGTTTTCTGTTTGTTTGTTCGTTTGTTTATTTCGTTTGAATATATAGCTTGTGTGATATATTTGTTGTGTGATTTCAAATATTAACATACGTCTGTTTGCTTACTTTTTTAATATAGTAATTTTCTTGATGACATTCAAATCTTATTTTTTTATCAAATGCTTCCTAAAGAAGACTGTCTTGAATTAAGAAAGTTACGCGGACTGATTTTCACTTTGTCCTAAATATTTAGTTAGCTTTCTGATTAGCTGTGGGCATGCGCATTACAAAACGAAAGAATACACCCGTACAATCGATAGCTACAGGTCTTAATTGGACACTCGTGCTTGTAGTGGGAAAAACATGTACGTGATATTTTCAATTATGTCACACAACAGAATCGTGGCGCCATTAGGTCTAAACATAATGTCTCACACTAATATAGCATTAATGTTCTGTCCTGTATTTCTTTGCATATTAACCACGAGCATAACAAAGTATTAAACTTTGAAGTAAGTTAAATTAAAGCGGTTCTTTACTGGAGAAATTTATCTAATTAAACCCGTTAAACAGTACTTCACATCTTAGGCTTAAACGAGCTTACGGACCCTATTAAGTAGCATATCTGTTTAAAACTAAACTTGTACTTCAAACTCTACAACGAATCAGAAATAGGCCTGAGGTAGCTTCCAGACCCTGTTAAGTAGCATATCTGTCTATAACTGAACTTGTACTTCAAACATTATAACACATCAAAAGTAGGCCTAAGGTAGTTTACAGACCTTGTTAAGTGCTATATCTTTTTGAAACGTACTATTGGTGTGAACGTGCTATATAGTCACTATGAGAAAAACCTATACACTGGATAGGTGAAGTGAAGATAAACTGTCATTGGCCACTATTTAGTTCTTCACATTATATAGCAGCAGACATAATAAATACACTTAGTTTTCCGAAAATTGTTTAATCTCGAAGTCTAAGTTCAAGGGAGGTCCAATTCAATCTACACTTTGATCAACGTATGTTATTGTGTTATACTAGTTTCGGAGAATTCCACTCCTCATCAGTAACCCTGAACACAAGCCAAAGAGAGATAAGCTGGACATATATCCAAGTGAAAAGTATCAAACATATTGTTGGTGTGAACGTGCTTTATAGTCGCTATGAGAAAAACCTATACACTTGATAGGTGAACTGAAGGCAAAACTGTCATTGGCCACTATTCAGTTTTTACATTATATATTAGGTCGTCAAGAAATTAATGTCGCTTATTTTTAGATGAAAAAAACCAGAACAACTTATATATCAGAACAAAACATTTATTAACTGAAATACTCTCCATTCTTATCGATGATGCTTTTCAATCTTACAATCAGGTTGTTAATGCCCTCATTAAAGAAATCACTTGACTTTGAAGACAAAACACCTTCCACATTTGCATACGTTTTCCCATTAAGATGGTATTGCA
>NW_013744425.1:0-2107 GCF_000517525.1 Limulus polyphemus
GGGGGGGTTCTAATTTGTGAGATCAAAAGCCAACACATTGTGTGAAGCACAATCAGCATGCAAAGCATGCTAATGCTACAGGGGCCTGGGGGCATGCTCCCCAGTAAAGTTGTAAAAATTGGTGCTATGAGATTAATGCTATGTAATTTAAACCACCAGACCTATGCATAGCACAAAACAAGGTACTTATTATTAAAGGCTATATTAGCTAATAAACAACAAAGCTACATAGTAGAAGGTTGTCACGTGCCAATCTTTTTCTTTTGATGACAAAAAACATTCGTATATCACAACAATCAGCTTCACACAGGCACTTCATTCTGTTCAGTAATAAGTGTCAAAGGTCTAGCTTATGTATCCTGTCCTGTGTAGTCTTGTGAGCTAGACTCTTACTTCTATAGTGGGTAATTTTCAAATGGGTTTAAGATTAGCGTAATTTGCAAATCCTTCCTTTATGAAAATAAAAACTTAAATTTCCAACCCACAATCATATTATAGTTCTATTTCCATGACAACAAATCTTGCTTGTGCCCAAACCACGTGTAGCTATTAGATATACACGAATGTTTCAATTTATGTGGGGGTTATGATTTAGATAGTTTATATAGTGCAGGTGTCATATCTAGTTATTTTTAGAAGTGAGAGTTTACGTAATTGTTTACGAACCATACTTGTGTAGCATGCACGTTCAATTGTTATGAGTTATTGATTGTTAGATTGTTGTCATATTACTAGAACTTTCTGTATTTCTCGTTGTTTTAATTGAGTATTATTGCATCAGAATATCAGTATTGCATGTAATGTTCTAAAATTCTGTCGGGATGTAAATACATATCAAAAGGTTATTATTTAGATCTCGACTGCATGATTGTGAGTTTACCAATAGTGAGTGTATAGTGGCGATTTGTAAAGTGAAATTATCACAGACTGTATTGTAGTAACAGAGCAGAGAAGAATAATTCGTCATGTCAATTGTGTTCTAAAGTAATTGAACCAGCCTGTGTGGACTTTGACAAAAAAAAAGACAATTATTTAAAGCTCTAGATACAACTGTGATAACCAACAAAGTAACGAACATTTGGATACATGTTTTAATATATTATTTTAAAACAAGTAAACTGTGTTGCTATTTGTTTATTGTTGAAATGTATAAAGTGTCAACTATAAATGTACAAGTATAATTGTTTTACATTACAAAAATAGGGAGTTTGGCCGAACTTCCGTCCCCCTGCATACATGCGTGCATTACACTCTTCAATAAGGGCCACATATCTTTCAATTTACCACATTCAAATGTTCAACTGTTTGTAGTCTTCACTGAGTTCCCATGATTCAGGATCATAATCTGGAAAAACATACGGAATTTTGAGGCACTTGAAGAAGTCTGTTGTGTTCTTTGTGATGAAATCTTCAGTCGACTTGTTTTAATATATCATTTTAAAACAAGTGAACTGTGTGCTGTTTGTTTATTGTTGAAATTTATCACCAACAAGTCACAGACACCTACTGTAAAGAATCATGCCCATCCATATATAAAAATTTGACAAATGTGAAACCAATGAGTTCCACATTGAGATACCAAAGACATTCAGCACTTTTCTGACAGGCAGATTTCAAAAGAGCAGAATTCACCTCCTCATACTTTACAAGATATTGCAAGGAGCAGAAATGGCATCAGAAGCAGTGAACCATGCCCTACGATAGACAACAAACAACAAAGATGCAGGAGTCATGGAGTCCTCTTTTCTCATAGCCAATGAGCTTCAACTGTCCCATGAACATCCAGATCTTGAAGGCCATCCATCATGCATACTGCAGTGCTCCAGGTGCTATAAATTGCACTGCATGAAGAAATTATGTATACCTTTCAATATCTATCTTTGGGAGAATTTTCAATTTAGCTGTTTCATGTCATTTACATATCTTTTGTAACCTTAAAAGATTCAATCATAAGCAAGTAAAAGACAAAAGATAATGTGAAAAATCATCATAAGTCCAACTTTATTATTTTGTTTTACTTGATACAAATTCTAGTCAAGATGATTAAGATTATTATATTGACTTATAAACACTTAACTGCAGAAAATAGAAAAATATTGTTACAAAC
>NW_013744426.1:0-2108 GCF_000517525.1 Limulus polyphemus
CTTTTGTGACTCGTAGCATAAATACAAAGTTCACACGAAAATTCTTTTAATCCGTTGTGGACACTCATGTGACGTCTCAGTAGAGCTCTTCGACAAAAGCGTCGTGTACACAGGTTGCAAACACAACCTTCTCTATGTTAGGTTTTCGTGTGGGAACGAAAAGCAGCTTTATTTAAAAAGCGTTCTCCACAACATTCTAGAATCTTCGAACTCTGCTCATGCATCGACAGACAGTGGCGTTTCATATTATTTTTTCTGTCAGTTTAATATGTGCACAAAAAAACAGAAGTATTGCGTCTTTCGGACTGTCGATCCTTTTTCACTCGCGGAGTTGTTCTTCATATTTTCGATTGTTAAATTCCTGTTAAAATAATAGAGAAACGTTCACATCATCTATGTAAATTATGATAATTTACGTAATTAATATTTATTAATCTGTTGCAAAAACGTCTTTAAAGGCATATTAGCTCTGTGTGATTATTTAGGTAAAATATTCCCCTTTTCGTAACATATCATTTTAGATACTTTGGAAAACTGAATTTTTATTTTTAATACAAATGCTTAAATCACTTCAATTAAAATATTACGCAGACAAATTTCTAGATCGGTGTATATTTTAATGAAATCCACAGCAGCTTAGGCATTTTTGTAATCATGGCCGACAGCAGTATATAACAAAGGTAGGCAAAATGAGAAAATTATATCAAAGCTATAATTATAGAAAAGAAAAATTTATAATCCAGGTACATTCCGACGTACGTTATTCATACACTGGGACGTATCCACATCAGCAATTTAGAAAATCTAAGACAGTAATACACCACATGCTTAACAGCATTGGAAAACAAGTTAATATGGATCAACTTTGGGTGCCTGGGACCATATATAAAGACACCCGCAACTAGTATATTCCAGCCATGATATGCAAAGTGAAGCGTATTGTAACAGGTGGGAGTTCATGAATACAAATTTTGTTGACAAAAGCCCTTGACGTGTTCTACGCAATAGTACGTAGCATAGTCAATAATACTTTTTTTTTTATAATGCTCGAAAATTTATGAATGCTAGATAAAGCTGTAATGAGTAAACAAGCATAAATTATTAAAACGAATTTCTCACACTTCACTGGCCGAAATATTTCTCCTTCCTTCATTCTATCATTTAATAATGTCTAATTCAAGACCTAGATAGCATTTATTTGTTATTAAGTTCCTTTCTAAGCTTATAGAAAACATACAAGGTTAAATATTGAAACCTAACACTTAAAAGACAATGAGGGATCAGGTTATTTACCAGTGACATGGGATCAGGGTTAGCAATTAAAGCACCCGCCTACTGATGAGAAAAGCGCCACAAAATTCTACAATCCAGAAATATAACTTTGCCATTCGATGAATTTATAACCCTCTTTGTGAGAAGAATAGCTTATGCCACTTCATGAACAAGAGCAGTTAATTTTAAAAGGTAGAATACAAAACCCTGGATCGGCTAATTCTAGTACAACACATATTACAGACATACATACATACAAAAACTCCTGGCTCTATTTTTACAAACAAAAACATAGTGTAAGTGATAGTTACACATGTTTGAAATTAATTTGATATCACAACTGTCAATAGACATAATATGAAAGATAAGGTATTATTCCAAGAAATGTTTTTAATCGTTGAAACGAAATATAATTACTGCTAATAATATGTAATTTTTGTATAATGATAATGTACACTTTAGAACAATTCTAAAAATCGTTGTTTTTCACAAAGAGGTTATATTAGCCAGTGTTTTCCAAATTTAATTCGGAATTTAGATACATGATTTCTATAGATTAGAAAAACACCAACAAAATTAAATAAAAAATGCAGATACAATTTATTTATTCTATTGCGGTTTTATTTTGGTGGGAAAATATAAATAGTTACTTCATGTAGTATATGTAAATCTATACAACATTAAGATCATATAGGCTAAACATAGATTAAATTATTATACGTTTAAATCATTTAACAAAATCTCAAATGAAATAACTAAACGACTATAAATAACTGCAGAAGGATCTCTCTAGGTACTTTTTAATAACAAAACTGTACTGTTTTGAGTCTGTTATA
>NW_013744427.1:0-2953 GCF_000517525.1 Limulus polyphemus
CAGAGTCTCAGGGTTGGGGTATAGCCATCTCCATAATTTATAGCTATATTATAACTACCGAAAAGGAAAACAGCCAGTCAGCAGAGACTGTCGCAAAAATGAATTTGTTTGGCTCTGTGAAAAAAAAAATGTGGGGTTAATCGTTACTTTTATAATGCACCCACAGCTAAAAGTACCGATAATTGAGTGGCTTCACGTAATAAACCGTGAACCCTTTGATCCATATTCCGACGTGCTAATCACCAGGACAGCTAACGTATAAATGTCCAAAGAGGATTATCAACACACTTAAAGAAGGGTTAATCCGACAAAATATCTTTAATCATATATCTTATTTTATACTTATCAAACTATTGTTAATAATAGCATTTTGTATTGTACTTATTTACACATTAGAGGAGCTTAGCACTGTCCAACGTATAAACGCTCGTCTCTCTACCTGTGGAGTCCCATCACAACACATTTGTAAATGCACAGCCACGATAATATTGTCTCGCTCTTATTTATGAGCCAGCGACTACAGGGATGTAATCATTTAGCAGCAACCATCTTTACTTCATATCATAGTATTATTAATCATTACATGACTTTTTATTATAAGTATTTTGATTTGTAACACCACGTACTCTGTAGAAATAATTCAGTTTTGATGCTATTACTTTTACTACTATTTATACCTTGGAGTTTGGCACCAGCTTTGGCATAGACGATAAATTGACGATTCTTACCGATAAACTCCTGAAGATTCTACTAGCAATAATACTCAACTAAAGCCAAATAATATCTGTCCTTTCCATAGATTTTCATTCTCGCTTCACTTCTATACTTCCTCCTTTCCTCCAGTTTTCCATTTGACCAGCGTGACCATTGTTCCAGCTTTTCCTGTTCCCTCAATCTACAGTTTTTTCACTGACAACATCATTCAAAGATCTTACGAAAGTGGCTCAAAGACTGTGCCTTACTACTTAGATGATTCATGTTCTTCTTGGATGATTTGCTGTAATTTCTGGTTACAATATTTTTGAGAAGGATAAAACTCTTCACTAATTTTTATCTCAGATGATCAGATTATGCAGACATTATCCTTCTATGGTTTATCACAACAGTCAGAAAAGAATACAAAAGTATTTGGAACACTTCTGCCTGCATACGTCATTATGAAGACAGAGAGAGTGATTTGTGTGAGATCTGGTAATCAACATCCGAAAGGCTTTATCGGATTGTATAAACATTTTGATATCTACAGGCCGGTGACTGAGTTTTTTTCTAACTTTTTGCAGACCCATTATTCTTTCCACAGGTGTGTGTGTGTGTGATACATGCAAGAATTATATTATGAATATGTAAACCATGCTACTCCAAGGTTTTCCAGCATGCTGACCAGATCAGCTGTGCATATGTTAAGGAAGACAAGACTCATCAAGGATCCTTCTGACAAGCCAGAAGTGATTTTAAAAGTGTCAAACTTCTATTTGCCAAATTTAAACTCAAAGTTCCTTGTGCCAAGTATGGGAAATATCTATCTTATGGGAAAGTTCTGGTTACAATATTTTTGAGAAGGATAAAACTCTTCACTAATTTTTATCTCAGATGATCAGTTTATGCAGACATTATCCTTCTATGGTTTATCACAACAGTCAGAAAAGAATTGAAAAGTATTTGGAACACTTCTACCTGCCTATTATATTTGCCAAGTATGGGAAATATCTATCTTATGGGAAAGTTCAATATTCCCAGAGTCTTTAGTTCATGGAAAATGTAGCAGTGAAGAAAGACCTGCACGAAATATAGCTTAAAGATTGTCTTCCTACCAGCATGGAAGGAAAAAATCAAAAAATCTACAATCTCAAATGTTGAGGCTGTCAATCAAGGCATTTGTTATTACATTTGGCATGCATTTTTCCCATACCTTTGACATTAGTGTATGAAGATCTTTGAACGATTAGGAGAGTGCTGCCAGTGATCCCCCTCTTAGATCCGTCTCTATATTCCCCTCCATCATTGACATATAGATCATTTCAGCTATTTCTCTTTCCTTTTGAGTAGAGTGAGTTTAATTTTGTAGTATCTCACACCATCTGTGTCTGGTGTAGATTTTCTCTTCCTTCGTTGAAGAATTCTCTCCAATTAATCCAAGCTCTTTGGTGTTTCCATCGATGTGTGTGTGTATGAGTTCCCTCTTGTAGTCTGTTATTCACTTTTTGCATCGTCATCTCACAAAAGCATGCCACGTTTCTTATAGCTGGATCATATACTTTTGTAAGAAATTATTACTTTTTGTTTTCGTCATTTCTAACCATTTCGCCTTTTTATCTAATGTGATCCACGCACCCACCTCCTTGATGCTCTTTCCAAACTTTTGTGACATTTTCCAAAATTTGTTTGGCATACTGGGATGCACTGGATCACGTATTTAACAGAAATTATAACATATTACTTGTCAAATTTTATATTATTTTAGCTGGATTTCTGAGGTACCTCTAATGAATTTTGCTACCTGTGCTTGATCACACTTTCTACTCCATTACACTTTATTGATCTCAATTTTTTCTTTTTTAGGCTTCTTTCATTTCTGACGTCCTCCATTTGGATTTTTTGGGAGTAATTTTATTCCTCTGGTCCATTCAGTCTTTTTTTTCACTACCTTTCTGCATTTATCCCAATGATTTTGAATCCTGTTCTTTATTGGAATACTATAGTTCAAGGGGATTCCTGACATGTCTATTTTTTGTTTCTATTCTCGTAGTTTATTAATTTCAGACTGTATGACAACAATAAGCTGCAGTATTTTCCTCAGGTATTGTAAAATGCACCAGTACTTTTACATTCGGAAAATCAAAGAACACATTGCGAAACTTAATGTGGTAGTTTAAGATTCATTTTCGAAAATCAAATTTTTACACTGATGTATTGAGATGTGTTCATCAAGTTCTTGTATTTATCTATGGAAATA
>NW_013744428.1:0-2103 GCF_000517525.1 Limulus polyphemus
TCAAAGATAAAAACTAATAGCTTTGCGTGAATATCCAAGATAAAAACTAATAGCTTTGCGTGAATATCAAAGATAAAAACTAATAGCTTTGCGCGAATATCCAAGATAAAACTAATATCATTTGCGCGAATATCAAAGATAAAAACTAATAGCTTTGCGTGAATATCCAAGATAAAAACTAATAGCTTTGCGTGAATATCAAAGATAAAAACTAATAGCTTTGCGCGAATATCCAAGATAAAACTAATATATTTTTTTCAGTCGTTCAGCTTGTTTGTTTGTTTGTTAAGCACAAAGCTACAAAATGAGTTATCTATTCTGTGCCTACCACGGGTATCGAAGTCACGTTTTTAGGGTTATAAACCTTCAGACTTATCGTTGAGCCTCTGGGGGACTGGATTAACATACGAAGGTTTCGAAAGAAACCGCGAACAAAAATAACTTTTTTAATATGACATAAATCGTTCAGCAAAAACTCTGAGGATGAGATATACAGTCAAAGTATAGGTAGGTTTATTACCTAACATAAATATATTTGTTAAAGTTTGCCTCTCAAAAATTCCACTTTTTTCCAAATAACTAGCACAAAATCGTATATTTGAGTAAGAAAACACATTATATAATATTATAGTAAATTGTCGAACAACAGTTAATAAGCATAATGAAGTGATTTATGTTTTTAGGGTTCCTACTACATGTTTAAACACATATAAAGTTTAATATATAAGAGTTATTAACTGATATAAACTTTAGTTTCGTACTTTATTAAAATATATAAAGTCTACTTTTCAGTGTTATTAACTGATATAAACTTTAGTTTCATACTTTATTAAAATATATAAACTCTACTTTTTTAGTGTTATTAACTGATATAAACTTCAGTTTCGTACTTTATTAAAATATATAAACTCTACTTTTTCAGTGTTATTAACTGATATAAACTTTAGTTTCATACTTTATTAAAATATATAAACTCTAATCTTATAGTGTTATTAACTGATATAAACTTTAGTTTCGTACTTTATTAAAACATATAACTTTACTTTTTTAGTGTTTTTAACGATATAAACTTTAGCTTCGTAGTTTTATTAACAGAGAGTATCATCTATATTTTTTTTTATAACATCAATGTTTTGAAACTAATTTTATAGTCCTAGCTATAGTTAAGATTGGTAACACAAATCGGTTTTGATATTATTTCAATTTTAGAAACAGTTAGTTTGTAATTAAGCACAAAGCTACACAATGAGCTATCTGTGCTCTGCCCGGTTTCCAGCGTTGTAAGTCCGCAGACATTCCGCTGTGCCACTGGAGGGGGGCTTTAGAAACAGCGTGTGTTTCTAGTGAAATTAATGAATAAGAAGCCGATAGGAAATATTACAAAGGATTAGGAAATATCATTCCTAAACACAAGCTGAGAGTAAATGTATACCATCTGACGTAAAGGTCAAACAGAAATGACAGAAAGATAATCTCTTGATAATTTATCACTGAAAACGTATCGTGAATGACATTAAGAAATATTTTCTTGATCACTTGTGGATTTTTTTTTCCTGTTTTAATAAAACGTGGATTAATTTCAATTCGATGTATGTTGAATATTTTTCAGAATACAAAGGACAGCAGCTGCGAAAGAGAAATATTTTTAAAATCGCGTGTTTTTTTTTCTTCTTCTAACGAATACATCACACATTATGAGGAAAGAAAACATGTTAACAGCATTGGTCACTTCAGCTTCGATTTAAATTTTGAAACCAAGGATAATTTTGGAGCGTTTCGCCAGCCCCAAATATGACCGAGGTAAAACTAGGTCGTTACTTAAAAAAAAAACAGTCATTTCATGAGTTAAAACAGAACGTATGTATTATTAGTTTCGTTTTGAGTTTACTTACTGGTTACAAGTATTATTTTGAGGTTACTTACTGGTTACAAGTATCATTTTGAGGTTACTTACTGGTTACAAGTATTATTATGGTGTTACTTACTGGTTACAAGTATTATTTTGAGGTTACTTACTGGTTACAAGTATTATTTTGAGGTTACTTACTGGTTACAAGTATTATTTCGGGGTTACTTACTGGTTACAAGTATTATTTCGGGGTT
>NW_013744429.1:0-5770 GCF_000517525.1 Limulus polyphemus
AATAAAAATAAATCGGATGATGCGATACTTTAGACACATAATTAGATTTCAGGATAGGTTGGTAGAGATTCTGAGTAATAAAATCGATTCGGGTGTACGCGCGCCCCACGCCTGGTATTACTGGCGCACAAAATGAAAACAAACAACATTTTAAATATAGACGTTTCGGAATTTCCTTAAATTCCATCATCAGCGTTAATATTTAAGAAAAAAAAGATAGTTCATAATATTCGAACTACAAAAAACATTAGTATTGAGTGAGTTTTTGTATTCAATCGGAAGTTTGGAAAAACAGATTTAAACGGTAACAATATAACGAAATGTACAATAAAACGTGCGGCATACACATGTTTAATAAATAACATTGTTAAGAGGAACTATTATAGAGAAAGGCTTAAATATATGTATAAACAATGTATCTTTAAAATAATAATAAATATCAAACAAGACACTGAGAATCCCGAATTGATTAAATTAATGACAACAGGGAGGAGTTTGTTATTATTTAGTTTGGGTAATCATTGAAAATGAAGAGGCTTTCTGTAATAAAGAGTTCGTAATCTGT
Organism: Limulus polyphemus; assembly: GCF_000517525.1. Taxonomy (NCBI): domain Eukaryota; kingdom Metazoa; phylum Arthropoda; class Merostomata; order Xiphosura; family Limulidae; genus Limulus; species Limulus polyphemus. The sequence continues at coordinate 566 of NW_013744429.1, forward strand.
GGTTCCGGAGACGAGAATTTTAAAATTTTCGAGAAGTATGGGGTAGTTGTTATTTTCACTGTGCAATCAGATACAAGTCTTGAGTTGATTAGTTAGCTTATATCCGCTTCTAGGTGAAATTGCCATGTGCTCGTATTCGTAAGTCACATGTAGCTTTACAGACACCACAAGTATATTTATATACGACCCACGAGCACAACGGAATGGGTACAGTAGAATGGCGTTGGGTTTAAACATATTTTTTATTCTAAATGTTGACGTAAATATCAAACGTAGCTTAATTTGCGGGTAATATGTTTTGATTATTTTTTTAGTTTGATATTTGAGTTTAAAACTTTGTTTGCCAATAAAAGGAGTAATAAGAACTAGTAGATATTTTGAGACAGAGTCTATTTGGTAGGTTCTTTTTATTTGTTAAACATTTTTGTGTGATAGAGTGTAAGAAATTAAGGACATAACCATAACATGTTACAAAGAAAGCCTTTCTCTATAATAGTTTCTCTTAACAATGTTGATTAAACGTGTATGTCGCATGTTTTATCGTACATTCCATCATATTATTACCTTTTTAAACTCCCCCCAGTGGCACAGCGGCTTGTCTGCGGACTTACAACGCTAGAATCCGGGTTTCGATACCCGTGGTGGGCAGAGCGCAGATAGCCCATTGTGTAGCATTGTGCTTGATTAAAAACAAAACCTTTTAAAACTGTGCTTTCTAAACTTCCGATTGAACACGAAAACTCGCTCAATGCTAATGTTGTTTTTGTAGTTCGAATATTATGAACTAACTTTTTGTTGAGATATTATCGTGAGGAAATTCCGAAACGTCCGTATTAATGATGTTTTTTAGTATTACCGTGTTTTTTATATTTTTTTTTATAGAAAGTTGTTTTCCAACTGATGAATCAGTTGGAAACAAAAAGGTATGATAAAAGTATTTTTAATTTTATAAAGAAGAATAGGGATCGATATGTACGTAACCTAGCTAGCTATAATAATATAGAAAGTTTTAATGCTACAAAAAGTATTGAAACAAGAAAGTCCAAAATACAAAAAGTGAGTTATTTAAAATTTAAAGTTAAAGTGACTGTGAAAATTAAGTGTATTGCAAAGTTGTATTGAGAAAGAATAAACTAGTTTTATTCAAGAAAGGACTTATATCGCTAAAGTTTCTTCGGAAAACATTTTTACGGAAAATTAACAAACGACTAGAGACGTAACAATATATTACATGGTCAAGTAATATTGAAGTTGTTCCAGTTTACATTAAACTCAACTTTATGTCTATATATATAATCAAAAGCACATACCATGTGACACTAAGCCCAAATAAGGCATCAAAACACTGGATGTATACTGAATATCTGGTGGCCAGACACAATTACTAGTATAAATTAGCTAGATCAAACTCAGTCATTGGCCCTCATGCATTTTCATTGGCAGAGTAGCTGTGGACTTGATCAGACCACTAGCAACTGTATGTGCTGACAGTAGATGACTATGCGAGAAGTTAACCAGAAGCCATAGCATTATTGAAGATGATTATTTATGTTTATGATTATTTATGTTTATGATTATTTATGATTATGATTATTTATGTTTATGATTTCTACATAGCTTATTTGTGTCAATTTCTTTGTTTATACTTCAATTCAAGCCCATACCTCTAATCCACATGCGGGGTGAAGAAGGATTACTTAATCTTTGAGCACTCTTGATTATTTCTTCTGAAATAATCAAGTTCAAATTAAAATAATTGCCATAGCCGTTCAATCATGGAGTAGTTCTTCTCACTGCCCAACAGCTTTTTGTTGACATGCATTACCGGAAACAGTCGATCTGCACGGTCTTGCAGAAGTACTGCTCCAATTCCAACATCTGATGTATCGGCCTGAACAATGAATGATTTGTTCAAGTCTGGCATTCTAAGGACTGGCAAGCTTCCTAACATGTTCTTCAATTTCTGTAATGTCAACTGCTGTGGCTATTTCCACTTTGTCTAGTTTGGTTGGGCTTTCTTGTTCAGGTCAGTCAGTGGTGCAGCAACTTTAACATAGTTTGGGATGAACTTCCTGTTGTATCCCACTAGACCAAGGAAGAATCTGACTTGCTGCTTGGTCGTCAGAGCTGGTGCCTCTAGGTATGCAGGTTAGCTTCTTCCCTTCCATGGCTATGCATCCAACAAAGACAAGCACAGAATCTTCTCTTCCATGGCTATGTGTACAACAAAGACAAGCACAGAATAACCAATGTAGCACTTAGATGGTATGATGATCAGGCCTGCTGACATCACTTCCCCAAACAGCTCTTTGAGTTTATTGAGGTAGTCTTACCATCTGGCTGTGTGGGTCAGAATGTCATTCACATAATGCTCGATTTTGGTATTGTGCAACATCTTCCTCATCATGTGGCTGAATGTCACTGCTGAGTTGACTAACCCAAACAGCATTCTCTTCAATTCGTAGCATCTGTCTGGTGCCACAAAGGCCGTCTTGTCTTTAGATTCTGTCTCCATTGGGATCTGCCAATATCCTTTATTGAGGTCGATCTGGATAAAGAACTTGACTCCGTCTAGTATCACCATGACAGCCTCTTGGTTGCCCATAGATTCGGAGTCGAACTTCGTTACGAGGTTCAACTTCCGAAAGTAGTTTGAACCATCCCTTGTCTTCACAATTACTACTAGTGAACAGTAGGTAGAATTCGAAGGCTCATTGATTCCTGCTTTTAACATTACCTCGACTTATTACTTGATCAGGTCTCTCATTGCATAAGGCATCTAGTAGGTCTTCACTCAGCAATCTTAGGCCTAATAAGTCTTCATCTTCTATGACATCTTCTGGTTCTGTATCTATGACAGATAAACTGTAATATCCATCTGTGCCTTAATAGCTGCATCCATTAAATCTTCTTCTCTCTCAAAGTACCTCTTTAATAGATTGGCATGGTATATTTTGGTCTTCCCATCCACTTTCACCTTATAGTCCATGCTGTTCACCACTTCCTCCACTTCAAAAGGTCTTTTCCACTGCAAGGTGAGTTTGTTGTTATCTGTGGGTAGCAGAACCAAGACCTTCTGTCTGACCTTCCAGTCGGTTTCTGAGGTCTAATATAGTGGTTTTTGTGTGTTATACTTCTGACTCTTCTCCTGTCCACAGTTTTTCATTTGGACCCTGCACTGTTCTTCATACAGTAAAAGGGTGGAAATCCTGTAGTCGCTTGTGGGACTTATTGATAAGCAAATAATACTGGCTGCAGGTACCTGTCACAGTTACGTGGCCTCTACCGGCACATCTTCTTCAGCATGGTTTTTAAGACTTCACTGACTCTTTCACAAAGTCTGTTGCATCTGGGGTTGTACACAATGGTAAAGAGCTGCCTAGTGCTGATGAATCTGCACACCTCTTGCATCAGTTCTGAGGTAATCTTGGTCCCTCTGGCATTCAAGTCTTCTTTTAGAAAGCCTGCTTTGCAGAACACTTCCAGGAGGGCTTCTCTTATTATCTCAATATCATAAATAATCATAAACATAAATAATCATAAACATAAATAATCAAAATCATAAACATAAATAATCATAATCATAAACATAAATAATCATAATCATAAATAATCAAAATCATAAACATAAATAATCATAATCATAAACATAAATAATCATAATCATAAACATAAATAATCATAATCATAAATAATCAAAATCATAAACATAAATAATCATAATCATAAACATAAATAATCATAATCATAAACATAAATAATCATAATCATAAACATAAACGGCCGATGTCGGACAGATGGTCTATCAGGGCGGCGGGGATCTATAAATCCTATGCCAAGAATTTGATGCAAGGGAAAACGGGAGTACCCCGAGAAAACCCACTTTCACTGGTAATGACCAATCCATTACCAGTGCCCAGAAATAAGTTGGAAAGGCAAAGTGAAGTCTGGTGCTGGGGGTTGATTAAAGTTTAAAGGAGTTATGGATTCTTCTGATGTTTGCCAGGGTTTTTCTGTAATTCAGGTTCAATTTCTGGTATGGTTGTGATGGTGTGAAGTACTCGGTGTCATTGGTAAGTGGACGGAGAGCAAGGAAAGGTTCGTCGGGTGGGTCATGGTAGGGAAAGGTGTCGATTACAAGAGCATTGGGTGAGTTTGATGACGAGGGTGCAGAAAGTGGGACGGGTTGCTGGTTTGTTAATAACTAATGGCTGGGTCTGGGTACCTTTTTTCCTTCTTGTAGTGGTAGTTTGGGTCGTCTTGTCTTGTGTTTCTGTCTCAGATGCGGGCAAAGTTTGAGTTGCATGGTCAGATGTTATAGGTTTGGTGGTAGAGTTCTGGTAGGCGGCAGTTGTCGTTTGGATGTTGTGAAACATAGGCTTGGGGTGAACTGGTAAAGGTAGGGGTGGGCGAGGCTTCCAATATGCTTTCTCTGCTTTGAAATGGTAGAATTAGAGAGAGCAGCCATGGGTAAGGATGAAGTCTGCAGATAGTTTAGAAGTCGTGACAAACTTTCATGAAATGAGAGGGTGAACCTTTTCTCTTCGATGTGATTCGGTTAACTGTGTGAATCGTTGAGTTGGTTGTAGTTTCGAGGGCTTTATTGATTTCTTCTGGTATAAAGGATATGTGGATGTGTCTTAGAAATGCTGTGTGGAGACTGGCATTGCTTTTGGGGGGTTGGCATGTGACGGATGGGTTTGAAGACCAAGGGTGGCAAAGGTAACTGAGGTCTTTGGGGGTCCTGGGCTGGAGGAATATACCTTCCTTGCGGAGATGATGGGTGTGCTCAGGAAATACGCGAGCTTGGGGCTTGTAACTATGGATAAAGTTAGCGGTGTCTGGAGGCGAGAAGTTGAGTGGTAGTCCGTCGATAATAACTGGTGGTGTTATATAGGGAGTAGTCTGCTTGCTGGCAGGAATCATGATACGACGAGTGCTAAAGTGTGAGTGACGTGAACGTCTGACGACGTGACTCACAAAAAAGAACCTATCATTCTATAGGTATTTGAAGAACTTGTAGCACTCAACCACATTTTAATTCTTCATATTTTTAGCCTGATACATAGGCAGCTGATACAAAGTTGTTTAACCATTTGTTTAACAACAAGTAAAAGTGTGGGATGATCTATTCTTTCATTTGGGTGTTTCTGTGGGCCAGACTAGTTTCGGAGAATTCTACTCCTCATCAGTGACCCTGGACAC
>NW_013744430.1:0-3328 GCF_000517525.1 Limulus polyphemus
CCCGTGTTTTTTACGTTGTATTATAAAATAAATAGTAACTGTAGAAGTGTGTTACCCGTGTTTTTTACGTTGTATTATAAAATAAATAGTAACTGTAGAAGTGTATTACCCGTGTTTTTCACGATGTATTATAAAATAAATAGTAACTGTAAAAGTGTATTACCCGTGTTTTTCACGATGTAATATAAAACAAATTAATAAATACGATAGAAAAACGTAGAGAGAGAGAAAGTATTTCATTCACTCGCTGATTGACAGCATCTTCGTATAGAAATGTTCTGAGCTGTAATTTTACATAATATCGTTAGTTAGAAGTATTTGAAAACCACCAAAGAAATGTCACTACAAACGTTCTCTCGAACATTCTATTTTATGATTAAGTATCATACAAAATGTACAGAAAAACAGATATAAGTTTTTAGTCTCAACCCAGTTAGATCCACACCAATGCAATTCTAATTTACAATCAAGTATTTCTCAGCGATTTCCTAACTATGCTCATAAAAAGTCATAGTTCGGTTCCCGTTGGCCGCCTTTTGGGACAGTGGGTGCACTATAAGATTGCAGGTCAACTTTCACTATTCGTTCTATGCTCATAAAAAGTCATGCTTCGTGTCCCGTTGCCCGCCTTTTGGGACAGTGGGTGCACTATAAAATTGCAGGTCAACTTTCACTATTCGTTCTATGCTCATAAAAAATCATGGTTCGTGTCCCGTTGCCCGCCTTTTTGGACAGTGGGTGCACTATAAGATTGCAGGTCAACTTCCACTATTCGTTTTCGACAAGAGTTGGTGATGAATGCTATTGACTGTAGCTGGCTTCACTCTATCAGTTTAAAATTAGGAACGGTTAAGTGTAAATAGCATGTGTAACTTTGCTCGAAAATTATTAAACAAATTCAGCAAGATCCCCATTTACTAATCTTAGAAAGTTATTCGTCCTTGGTACAAATATATATTAAATTATACTTGAAGGTTATTACATCAATCATTCAGTACTTTTTACTTTAATGGATTCCGATACTGGTAACTGTCACAGTTCATTTTAATAACTTAATTTAAATTAAGTTAAATGTTAGTTTTTAATTGTTATTTTGGATACATGTATATTTTAAATAAAGTTGGAAGTTGGTATATTTTGATCGATGGTGTAATTCTATGCATATTGGCAATAGTTTCTACAAACTAAGACTTTATGTCTAATTGAGGAATTTAAACGTTGTGCACGTGACGACATCAAAACTTACTTGGATGAAAATAAAGTTGAAACACTACAAGAAGCAGCCGCTCTTTTCAATGATTACACTTTAACACATAAAACCACTTTTCATAAAAAGAAATTTCTACCATTTCAACAAAAACCTGCATCTGTTCAATCCGCTAAAGTTGAGGATTCTTCTAAAAAATCCAGCTTCTTTAGTTCGAAATCTTCTGACAATCAGGATAAAACTTCATCAACATCATCAAGACCTGTCTGCCATTTTTGTAAAAAACCTGGTCATGTTATGTCCGATTGTTAGTGTTTAAAAAAAAAGGAGACAACACCCAATGAGTTTGTGTCCACATATGGACGTAGTTTCACCAGATAACCCGATGTTGTTAATTCGACTACTGATATAAAGGCTGATGTAATCAGGGAGGAATTTAGACCTTTTGTATCTGTTGGTTTTGTATCTTTGACAAATGATACTGGCAGTCCCATACCCATACCCATACGTATTCTACATGATACTGGGGCGATTCAATCATTGTTGTTAGAAGGTATATTGCCTTTAGATTCGAGTTCTGCCACTGGTAACTCTGGTATTGCTCAGGGTATTGAGGGTGGCTTTGTTAATATTCCTTTTCATAGTATTTATTAACATCAGGCATAGTTTCGGAACCACTTGTGGTTGGGGTAAGACCTACTCTGCCAATTAAGGGTGTATCATTGTTGTTGTTGGGAAACGATTTGGCTGGGGGAAAAGTTGTTGCCGAACCTAAAATGGTTAAAATCTAAAATCACTGTTTCATCTAAGGATGATGCTGTAGTTGAGGAGAATCCCGACGTGATTCCCTCGTGTGATGGACTCGAGCCAAATTAAACCAAAAACAAATCATAGACATGGATTCAGAGGACAATATCATGTATTCGTCTCAGACTTTTTTTGGGTCTGAAGAAGAGTTTGTGGATAATTGTCTTACTGACGATTCTTTGGTGAGTGACAATGATGGACGTGAGGAATCCAGTTCACCTGGTGAAGTTCCATTTACTAAAAGTAAACTGATCATTGAACAATAAAAAGATCTGCAGATCTCTTCACTATTTAAGTATGCACTCCCAAACGATGAACTGGGGAAAGTTCAAATGGTTTTTCAGCTTATGTGCCAGATTCAGAAGACTGGACTATTGTTTACCAAATCGTTGTTCCCAAAGCATATCATTCTGAAATATTGAAAGTTGCCCATGAACTCCCCATGGGAGGTCATTTAGGTGTCAACAAAACATGTAGCAAAAATTATGAGACATTTCTTTTGGCCAAAAATTAGGCAAAATGTTTCTCAGTTTTGTAAAACTTGCCATACCTGTCAGTTGGTCGAAAACCCAGTAAGTTCGTGTTGGTGAAACCTATACCAGCTTTCCAAGAACCATTCAGTCGTGTGATTGTTAATTATGTTGGGTCAAAAACTCGATAAGGTATTCAGTATTTGTTGACTATCCATGATAGTCAACAAATACATGATAGTCAACATATACATCATATACATGATAGTCAACATATACATGATAGTCAACATATACATGATAGTCAATAAATACATGATAGTCAACAAATACATGATAGTCAATAAATACATGATAGTCAACAAATATTGACTATCATGTATTTGTTGACTATCATGTATATGTTGACTATCATGTATATGTTGACTATCCATATACATGATAGTCAACATATACATGATAGTCAACATATACATGATAGTCAATAAATACATGATAGTCAACAAATACATGATAGTCAATAAATACATGATAGTCAACAAATATTGTTGACTATCATGTATACATGATAGTCAATAAATACATGATAGTCAACAAATACATGATAGTCAACATATACATGATAGTCAACAAATACATGATAGTCAACAAATACATGATAGTCAATAAATACATGATTTTGTTGACTATCATGTATTTGTTGACTATCATGTATATGTTGACTATCATGTATATGTTGACTATCATGTATTTGTTGACTATCATGTATTTGTTGACTATCATGTATATGTTGACTATCATGTATTTGTTGACTATCATGTATTTGTTGACTATCATGTATATG
>NW_013744431.1:0-5109 GCF_000517525.1 Limulus polyphemus
TGATACTGTGTACTATCACTAAAAAGCCACAAGATTTAACGATACTGTGTACTTTCATTAACAAGCCACAAGATTTAACGAAACTGTTTACAATCAATAGGAAAACACATGATTTAACAATACTGTCAAGAAGAAGACACAATATTTAACATTTCTGTGTACTGTCAATAAAAATACACAAGATTTAGTTATACTGTGTACTGTCAATAAGAAGACACAAGATTTAACAATACTATGTACTATCAATAAAAAGACACGATTTAACGATACTGTGTACTATCAATAAGAAGACACAAGACTTAATGATACTGTGTACTGTCAATAAGAAGACACATTATTTAACAATACTATACAATACTTCTATAAGAAGCCACAAGTTTTATCGATACTGTGTACTATCACTAGCAAGCCACAAGATTTAACGATATTATGTATTAACACTAAGAACATACAAGATTTAACAATACTGTGTACTATTAAATAACAAGACATGATATTTAACGATACTTTGTACTGTCAGTAAGAAGATACAAGATTTAGCAATACTGTGTACTGTCAATAAGAAGACACAATATTTAACAATTCTATGTACTGTCAATAAGAATATACAAGATTTAGCAATACTGTGTACTGTCAATAAGAAGACACAATATTTAACAATACTGTGTAGTTTCACTAACAAGCCACAAGATTTAACGATACTGTGTACTATCAATAAGAAGACAAAAGATCTAACAATACTGTGTACTGTCAATAAGAAGACACATGATTTAACAATACTGTGTACTGTTGATAAGAAGATGCAAGATTTAACAATACTGTGTACTGTCAATAAGAAGACACAAGATTTAATGATACTGTGTACTATCACTAACAAGCCACAAGATTTAACGATACTGTGTATTATCAATAAGAACACACAAGATTTAACAATACTGTGTACTATCAATAACAAGACACGATATTTACCGATACTGTAAACTATCACTAAGAAGACATAGGATTTAAAAATACTATGTACTGTCAATAAGAAGCCACAAGATTTAACTATACTGTGTACTTTCAATAAGAAGACAAAAGATTTAACAATACTGAGTACTGTCAATAGAAGACAAAAGATTTAACAATACTGTAAACTGTCAATAAGAAGACACAAGATTTAACGATACTGTGTACTTTCACTAACAAGCTACAAGATTTAACGATATTGTGTATTATCACTAAGAACACACAAGATTTAACAATACTGTGTACTGTCAATAAGAAGACACAAGATTTATAAATACTGTGTACTGTCGATAAGAAGACGCAATAATTAACAATACTGTTTACTGTCAATAAGAAGACACAATATTTAACAATACTATATACCATCAATAAAAAGACAAGATTTAACGATACTGTGTACTATCAATAACAAGCCACAAGATTTAACGATATTGTGTACTATTAATAACAAGCCACAATATTTAACGATACTGTGTAATGTCGATAAAAAGACCCAAGATTTGACAATACCGTGTACTCTCAATAAGAAGACACAAGATTTAGTGATAGTGTGTACTATCAATAAAAAGACAAGATTTAACGATACTGTGTACTATCACTAACAAGCCACAAGATTTAAGGATACTGTGTACTTTCACTAACAAGCCACAAGATTTAACGATACTGTGTACTATCAATAAGAAGGCACAATATTTAACAATACTGGGTAATGCCGATAAGAAGACGCAAGATTTAAAAATATTGTGCTCTGTCAATAAGAAGACACAAGATTTAATGATATTGTGTACTATCACTAACAAGCCACAAGATTTTACGATACTGTGTATTATCAATAAGAACACACAAGATTTAACAATACTGTGTACTATCAATATCAAGACACGAGATTTAACGATACTGTGTACTATCACTAAGAAGACACAAGATTTAACAATACTATGTACTATCAATCAGAAGACACAAGATTTAACAATACTGTGTAATGTCAAAAAAAAGACACAAGATTTAACGATACTGTGTACTGTAAATAAGAAGACACAAGATTTAAAAATACTCTGTACTGTCAATAAGAAGACACAATCTTTAACGATACTGGTGTACTATCACTAATGGGCCACAAGATTTAACGAAACTTTGTACTATCAATAAGAACACACATGATTTAATAATACTGTGTACTGTCAATAATAAAAAAATAGATTTAACGATACTGTGTACGGTCGATAAGAAGACACAATATTTAACAATACTGTGTACTCTCAATAACAAGCCACAAGATTTAACGATACTGTGTACTATCACTAATAAGCTCCAAGATTTAACGCTGCAGTGTAATATCAATAACAGGCCGAAAGATTTAACGATACTGTGTACTATCAATAAGAACACTCATGATTTACCAATACTATGTACTGTCAATAAGAAGATACAAAATTTAACGATACTGTAACTGTCAATAAAAAGACTCAAGATTTAAAAATACTGTGTACTGTCGAGAACAAGACGCAAGACTTAACAATAGTGTTTACAGTCAATAAGAAGACACAATATTAAACAATACTGTGTACTATCAATAAGAAGACACAATAATTAACAATATTGTGTATTGTCAACAAGAAGACAAAAGATTTAACAATACTGTGTCCTATAATAAGAAGACACAAGATTTAACAATATTGTGTACTGTCAATAAGAAGACACAAGATTTAACAATACTGTGTGCTGTCAATAAGAAGGCACAAGATTTAACGATAATGTGTACTATCACTAACAAGCCACAAGATTTAACGATACTGTTTACTATCAATAGGAAAACACATGATTTAAAAATACTGACAATAAGAAGACAAAACATTTAGCAATACTGTGTACTGTCAATAAGAAGACACAAGATTTAATAATACTATGTACTATAAATAAAAACTCAAGATTTAACGATACTGTGTACTATCACTAAAAAGCGACAAGATTTAACGATACTGTGTACTATCAATAAGAAGCCACTAGGTTTAACGATAATGTGTACTGTCAATAAGAAGACATAAAGATTTACCAATACTGTGTACTGTCAATAGAAGACAAAAGATTTAACAATGCAGTAAACTGTCATTAAGAAGACACAAGATTTAACGGTACTGTGTATTATCACTAACAAGCCACAAGATTTAACGATAGTGTGCATTATCACTAAGAACACACAAGTTTTAACAATACTGTGTACTGTCAATAAGAAGTCACAAGATTTAAAAATACCGTGTCCTGTCGATAAGAAGACGCAAGATTGAACAATACTGTGCACTGTCAACAAGAAGAAACAATATTTAACTTTACTGTGTACTATCAATACGAAGGCACAAGATTTAACAATACTGTGTGCTGTCAATAACTAGAGATAAGATTTAACGATACTATGTACTATCAATAAGAAGTCACAAGATTTAACAATACTGTGTTCTGTCAATAAGAAGACACAATATTTATCAATATTGTGTACTGTCAATAAGAAGACAAAAGATTTCGTAATACTGTATACTGTCAATAAGAAGACACAAGATTTAACAATACTATGTACTATCAATAAAAAGACAAGATTTAACGATACTGTGTACTATCAATAAGAAGACACAAGATTTAATGATACTGAGTACTATCAATAAGAAGACACATTATTTAACAATACTATACAATACTTCTATAAGAGGCCACAAGTTTTATCGATGCTGTGTACTCTCATTAACAAGCCACAAGATTTAACGATATTGTGTATTATCACTAAGAACACACAAGATTTAACAATACTGTGTACTGTCAATAAGAAGACCCAAGATTTAACGATAATGTGTACTATCACTAACAAGCCACAAGATTTAACTACACTGTGTACTATCAATAAGAAAACACATGATTTAAAAATATTTAAAAATAAGAAGACACAATATTTAACAATTTTTTATATTGTCAATAAGAAGACACAATATTTAACAATTCTTTATATTGTCAATAAGAAGACACAAAATTTAGCAATACTGTGTACTGTCAATAAGAAGACACAAGATTTAACAATACTATGTACTATCAATAAAAAGTCAAGATTTAACGATACTGTGTAATATCACTAACAAGCCACAAGATTTAACGATACTGTGTACTTTCACTAACAAGCCACAAGATTTAACGATACTGTGTACTATCAGTAAGAAGACACCAGATTTAACAATACTGTGTAATGTCGATAAGAAGACGCAAGATTTAAAAATAATGTGTACTGTCAATAAGAAAACACAAGATTTAACAATACTGTGTACTGTCAAGAAAAAGACACAATATTTAATGATACTGTGTACTATCACTAACAAGCCACAAGATTTAACGATACTGTGTATCATCAATAAGAACACACAAGATTTAAAAATACTGTGTACTATCAATAAAAAACACGAGGTTTACCGATACTGTGTACCGTCAATAAGAAGACAAAAGATTTAACAATACTGAGAACTGTCAATAGAAGAAAAAAGATTTAACAATACTGTAAACTGTCAATAAGAAGACACAAGATTTAACGATACTGTGTACTATCACTAACAAGCCACAAGAGTTAACGATGTTGTGTATTTTCACTAAGAACACACAAGATTTAACAATACTGTGTGCAGTCAATAAGAAAACACATGATTTAACAATACTGTGAACTGTCAATAAGAAGACACAATATTTAACAATTCTTTATATTGTCAATAAGAAGACACAAAATTTAGCAATACTTTGTACTGTCAATAAGAAGACACAAGATTTAACAATACTATGTACTATCAATAAAAAGACAAGATTTAACGATACTGTGTAATATCACTAAGAAACCACAAGATTTAAAGATACTGTGTACTTTCACTAACAAGCCACAAGATTTAACGATACTGTGTACTATCAGTAAGAAGACACAAGATTTAACAATACTGTGTAATGTCGATAAGAAGACGCAAGATTTAACAATAATGTGTACTTTCAATAAGAAAACACAAGATTTAACAATACTGTGTACTGTCAATAAGAAGATACAATATTTAATGATACTGTGTACTATCACTAACAAGCCACAAG
>NW_013744432.1:0-1288 GCF_000517525.1 Limulus polyphemus
GTCCTACCATTCTCACCATTATAAGGCATTAAAAATTACGTACCAAAAATATACATCAATACTATCATTGTAAATTCCCTTAATAATAACTGTGTTGAACACATCAATCAGATGTTATCTAACTATTCTTTTTTTCTGGAAAAAATACTGTCCTTGTATGAAAACCATTCCCCTCGGATGCCAATATCATCTTAGTACATTCCTCTGAACACTTCCTACAAATTAACATCATTCTTAAAAGTAAGGAGCCCAAGACTTTTATACAGTACTTTAAATTTCAATGAGACAACCAGAGACCATTAAATTTATATTCAAGCTAGGCTTGGAATTTGGTGTTGAAATAAATTATATCAATTATTGACACGTATGTAATTACTAAATTAAAAAATATAACTCCCAAAATTCTCAAGTTCCTTTTTTCATTTTATTTTTGCTCTTAAACTTAATAGTAGTAATACTAGTATTACTATTAGTATTTCTAATTAGTGTAAGCTGGTAGTGTTACTTACGACTTGCTTCTATTTTTCGTACTTCACTGATTCATTAGTACTCGAGATCTATTATTAATAAAAAATAATATTAAGTTATATCAAAACTAAACACTCAAAAAGTACTTAAGACGTTAAGTAGTCAGACTTCGCCGATTCTGAACAGCATTAGCTCAGGTATTACTAACAAAAAACAGTAGTATTACTATTAGTGTTAACCGGAACTTAACATACTTGCAGGTGTCCTTCCTAAGCCCTCTATTGAGTTATTTTAGAAAACAAAAACATTGTGTTCTAACCCGTCAAAAGGGGTGCTTTCCACTCAAGATTTTTGGAAATTGAAAGCCTAGCACAGAACATCCTAAGAAATTCCTGGAAAATCAGCTACTTATTCTGATAGAACTCCTAAGGTTACTTTAGTTTATTCGACAAACTTTTTGTTATATAAATTTCCAACAGTTTCTCTGTTTCACTAGTACTAGTGAAACTAATTTTTAATTTTTGTCATCAAATATGAAAACTAGATAAAAACTGATGAAAATTACAAAGTAGCACGCAAAAAATTACTAATAAATTCGTAAATAATACAGTAAGTTATCTTAGCTTAGTTAGAAAATATCTTTTCAGGTTGGATTTAAAGAAACAAAGCTTAAAAAATGCCCTGTACCCGATGATTCTACGATAAACTAGTGGGCTTATAACGCTTAAAATCAGGGATTAATATTGTTACGTCTCCGTTTGTTAATTAACTTTCCGTAACTTTGTTCTGACGAAATTTTAACGACACAAGTCTTTACTTA
>NW_013744433.1:0-1078 GCF_000517525.1 Limulus polyphemus
AGCTCTACAAGGAAAATAGCTAAACACTGATATAATGCAGAACCAACAATGTAAAGAACCTCATAATCAAGTACTTATTCATAGGTTGGTATGGAGGTGAAAACCAGCTGCGAGTCAACCAATCACCTATACACACCAGACTTGCAATCAAGCCACACTAGTATCCAATCAATATATATGGTTATTCTGGTCCTTCCTCGACATGATTGCAACAACATGCACCAATACTTCCACCTGAACATCTTCTTAAATGGGAGGAACAAATTACTTGCTTTACTTTCAGGTAGCTGCCTAACTTTAGAGTGAAATTCGTCAACCTTTTCAAACAGCAAAGTAGAAATCTCTATTAGTTTTGACCGACAATAAAGTAGGTTATTGAGGTTAAACTTTAGTTTCAAAAAACTAGAGGAGCTCATGTAGGATCAGGCCATCGACATGGAATAATTCAATGAAACTCTTTAAACTAAAAGTGTGATGGTTTGTTAACTCTTTCAGAATAGAAGGAGTTAGTTACGTGCTATTGTTATAGCAAAGCAAGATTTGGAGTTCTCATAGGTAATTATAAATGGGGAGGTCATATTTCCTACTATTTCTGAAAGTTTTCTTGCAGAACGAAGTTAGTTGTTGGCACCTCGGTATGAGCATTGGTATTTTTAGTATAGGTCAACTTAAGAGATTATCATTTGATTTTGTATGAACTTAGATTAACTGATACAATACAGTAAGATAATTCGGTGCTGGCAAGACAGACCCAAGAAACAATATTGTTTCGTGGTTTACTACAAACAATGTTCACTTCACTGGTGCAATATAATGAACTTATTGAACCGAAACAAGAAATAATATATTTCCTATCCGTAACACAAATAACTTTAGCTCCTGTAGTTATCTGTCCGATAGAGAAAGGAATCCCACTATTTGATGGTCAGCTCTCAAACTGGACGCTATAATGGTATCAGCATAGTAAAAAAAGCTGACGCTAAATAAAGTGCCAGGGTTATATCCGTCACAATGTGTCTAAACATAGACACTCGCATACCAACACACTTGATATCGCAAGTTGAGGCAGATCCGATTA
>NW_013744434.1:0-3087 GCF_000517525.1 Limulus polyphemus
TTTGTCTGATAAAATAATGTTATAATAAACTAGTCGGTAAGAATATTCTATACATTTTTGTGTTTTCTTCTCTTTTTTGTCCTATTTTTATCTAAATAATATGTTTGATAGTTTTATCATTAATCTTTCAATATATGCATATTAAAAATGTTATAATGAGAACTAAAACGTCAAAAATTGTTTTTCCATTCCCAGTCTTTGTGGTCATCATAAAGACAGAACAGATAATGTCTGGGACCACAATTCCCAAATACGTTGGAAATATTTCCTCTATGAGACAAGATCCAAACGCAGATATCAAACTAACCAGGATCTTGTCTGATATACGTTCCGTTTTAGTTTCAAACCCTTTATGGTAAATGAGGGATTGTTCTTATATTTTGTACCTGTGAGGGATTGTTCTTATATTTTCTACCTGTAAAGGATTGTTCTTATATTTGTATTTTTTTAATTTCATTGCATTTAATGGTATCCTTTATTGCGACTTATATTAGGGGTTCATTTTGTGCTTCGTGTATATATATATAAAGAGTTTACCTTTTATTTTCAAAATTTACCTTAGAGACAAAATTATTTTTCACTCAGTGAAGCATATTGTGTGTTTAGTTAAATGTTTGTCCAATAGATGGTGACTTGTTGTACCTGTAAATCTGCTATTCTTCTTGTGGTGTAACCAAGGGTTACTGTTCCCGTGCGATTTCTCCGCATCGTGTCATGAGTTTGATATTGGTGTTAATAGTTCACCTAAGATACAAAGAAAGGGGTTGTGAAGAATCAACGTATATGTGTACACCATTTGTGAATTGCAGGCTGTCACTAACCTGCTGATCTTAACTGTAATCTCTATTCTTAGCGGTCGTGTCTCACTGGACTTTGTTCGATTGTTGTTCTGCTTAAACACTATATGTTTAAATAGGCATGTGTTGAAGTGTGTCAGTATGTTGTTCTACTTAAACAGAGTCAGTTCAGGACAGGTATGTGTCACAATGAACTGTGTCCGTATGTTGTTCTACTTAAACAGAATCTGTTTCACGGTTTGGTGTCACACTGAATTTTGAATGGAGGTTTGGTTTGGATAAGCACAAAGCTATACAATGGGCTATCTTTGTTCTACCCTCCATGGATATCGAAACCCGAATTTAGCGTTAAAAGCCTGCGGACTTATCGCTGAGTCATCTCACATATCTCTAAGTAACCATGCGAAGTATATAAATAATGACGTTAAAGGTCTCCTCCGTGAATAGCTTGTAAATTAAACAGAAGTACATGGTTTTAATTAACTCTTCTGGCCTGAATCACGCATTTCTCATGTTACAACCACTCACGTACGATAGTTGAGACACTTTAATTGGTTATCGTAAAGTAAGTGTCTGTTAAACTTTCTTTGTGGGTGAGACACTTCGTTTGGTTGTCATCAAATAAGTGACTGTTAAATTTTGTTTGTGGGTGAGACACTTCGCTCGGTTATCGTAAAGTAAGTGATTGTTATATTTTGTTTGTGGGTGAGACACTTTGTTTGGTTATCGTAATGTTATAATTTTACAGGTCCATTATTTCGAGCACAGGTCTTCTGTAATACACAAAACAGCCAAAGAATCCTCAATCTTCACGAAGATCATGTCCGGTTAATGCACAAAATGATGAATAGAATACACATGCTCATGGTTTCATATTTAAATTACATTTTATTTCTCAAGAAGGGCTAGTAGTAAACAAAAAGATAGAATCATGAAAGGAACAAAGATGTTCGTGGGTTCATATCCTTAACTCATATTTAAATTACATTTTATTTCTCAAGAAGGGCTAGTAGTAAACAAAAAGATAGAATCATGAAAGGAACAAAGATGTTCGTGGGTTCATATTGTTGCATCAGCGAGGTCACGTGATTAGTATCACGCCACCCGTTTTCTAGAAATATCCTGTTCCTTCAAGAATGTCCTAGCATTTACTAGATATGTGTTAGTATTATATATATAAGACGTTGACAACGTGACGGGATAACAGTGTAATGAGTAATTGAATGTATGCGGACAAAATATTGTTGGCCACGTGAGATATAGCGTTTGTTATAGCGCGACTGTTGAAATTAAGTGTATCGTAAAGTTGTATTCGGAAAGAATAAACCAGTTTTATTAAGTAAGGACTTGTGTCGCTAAAGTTTCGTCGGAACGAAGTTACGGAAAATCAACTAACGAACGGAGACGTAACAATATCCTTGCTACACCTATAATTTACTGGTCAAGCATTTACTGTTCGATTTCTCATGCGTGTATTTCAATTAACAGTATGTAAGAGAAGATATTAGTTTGTTCAATAATCACGAATAACTTAGAAATCTTACTCTTTATGTAGCGTTATGGTTGAACTAACAGAAAGACGTAGTAGAACCAAGTATTTCTGTTTGACTTTACTTTATTACAGATCTCCACGTATAACGTAAAACGTACGTAGTATAATGATGCTCACAACAGAGCTAAGCCTCGTTTACTGTCAATGATTATTTAATATTACTTGCTCGTATATAATACAGGAAACTTCGTCCATAAGACAGCGGAAACAGAGAGAGAATGTAGTCTCTGCATTTTGTAATTTAATATAAATTATGAGTTTGCCATAAAATTAACAAAGAAAGATTATATTCTTACAAGCTTACAATTTCTATTTAACAAAAATAGGGACTGTTCGGACAGTACGTTGCATCTCACATTTCATCTTATTAAATATCGATAGCATTACAACCATACTGATATGTCCTTTTCTTGTAACAACCATATTGATGTGTCCTTTTCTTGTAACAACCATATTGATGTGTCCTTTTCTTGTAACAACCATATTGATGTTTCCTCCTCTTTTAACAACCATATTGATGTGTCCTCCTCTGTAACAACCATACTGATATGTCCTTTTCTTGTAACAACCATATTGATGTGTCCTTTTCTTGTAACAACCATATTGATGTGTCCTCCTCTGTAACAACCATATTGATGTGTCCTCCTCTTGTAACAACCATATGGGTGTGTCCTACTCCTCTTGTAACAACCAATTGATGTGTCCTCCTCTTGTAACAACCAATTGATGTGCCCTATT
>NW_013744435.1:0-1157 GCF_000517525.1 Limulus polyphemus
TTTTGTAATTGTTTTAACAAAACATTACAGTTCGTATATATTAAACCCTAGCTAAGTTTATTTAGATAAAAATGCTGTAATTTCATCAATATTTCTATTTAGTGGTATAAATATCCGTTTTCACAGCTCTGTTTCACACTCTAATTGTACATCCTAAGATGCCAAGATTTCTTCTAAACAATGAAGTAACGCTACACTTGTTACCAAAAGCATCCTAAATCTTGAAGAAGAAACAGCAAATCAAGTATTATTTAAAAAACTATCCAAAACATATTTAGTATTAATTACCAGTTACCATATTTTGCACAATTCCTACACCAATTAGAAAAAGTACTGATAGGAGTAATGAAGCATTTAGAACAATCTGTATGTACATAAAGCACAAAAATGTGTATGTCTGTTTGTCTGTTATCTAACTACTCCTAGGTCACTGTACCAATCTCAACCAAACTTTGTGGGATTACAGTATGGAAAAAGGTGTGTGTTAGTGTGGGGTTAGCAACCTTCTCCACCCCTCCATTATTGGTGTCATTGAGCGTTTATTAAATTTGACGTAAGTTAACGTTAATTATATTCATAGATGACGCCACGTCCTTACACACAAATATAAATTAAATCAAAATGAAGAACTGCGATAAAAACAGCAAATCCATACCTGTCATAATTTACATTTAAATGAACAAAACAAGCCACAAAAAAAGTAAATTAAAAACACTGTAGATATTAAAAGGATTCCCAGGGTACAGGTTATAATGTGGAATATAAAAGGTGCTCTGGGTTTTGGAGGTGTCTGCGGCAGTAAATCGATATTGTGGTGGTGATACACCATTTATCAGTTTTAGCCTCCGTTCGCCAGGATCACATATAGAAATTCATAAATGTTAGGAGTGCAAGATGTGGGTGCTCAAGCCCACAACGTCCCACATTTATATCACTCTTTACTGTCTGCTCTCAAAAGTAAAAAAAACAAAAAACTAAATAAGTTACTACCACTTAGGGGTAAGTAAGATAAACTTATCTCCTAGGTTGGAATTCTATCCCTATTATAGTAGTAAAGCACCAATATAGCTTAATTAGAAATACAGTAGATAAATTATACTAGTATAGAGTTATAAAAGTCCAACCAAGTTACCTATACTAATTACTATAATTCCCAA
>NW_013744436.1:0-938 GCF_000517525.1 Limulus polyphemus
GAGCTCGAATCACCGCACATGAGGGAAACACATCGGAATCCTCCTCAACAACATCATCATCCTTAGATAAAACAGTAATTTTAGGTTCGGCAACAACTTTTCCTCAAGCCAAGTCGTTTCCCAACAGCAATGATACACCCTTAATTGGCAGAGTAGGTCTTACCACAACCACAACTGGTCCCGAAACTAGGTCTGATGCTAAATAAATGTTATGAAGAGGAACATTAACACAGCCGCCCTCAAAACCCTGAGCAATAACACTGAGCAATCGAATCTAAATGCAATATACATTCTAACAACAATGATTGAATCGCACCAGTATCACGTAGAATACGTATGGGTATGGGACTGCCAGTGTCATTTGTCAAAGACACAGACCCAAAAGGTGTAAATTCCTCCCTGATTAGATCAGCCTTTATATCAGTGGCCAAATCAACATCATCGGGTGATCTGGTGAAACTACGTCCATATGTGGACACAAACGCACTGGTTTTCTTTTTCAAACACCAACAATCGGACATAACATGACCAGTCCTTTTTTTACTTTAGTGAATTGAACAGATGATATATTTGTTGAGATGATAGTAATTTCTTTTTATGAAAAGTGGTTTTAATGTCTTAAAGTGCTTCCTGTAGTGTTTCACCTTTCTTTTCTTCCAAGTAAGTTCTGAAGGCGTCACGTGCACAATGTTTAAATTCCTTAATTAGACATAATTGTCTTACTTTGTCGAAACTGTTGCCAATATGCTTAGAATTACAGCATCGATCAAAATAAACCTCTTTTTCGTGGGCAAATTCCATATAAATTTGATTATCTTCTTTGTGAAAACCTCGAAACTTTTGTCGATAAGCCTCTGGTTCTAACTCGTGTGCTTTGAGAATAGCTGCTTTAACCTTATCATAATTCATACAGTCTTCTAAAGAGAGAGTGACATAAG
>NW_013744437.1:0-2101 GCF_000517525.1 Limulus polyphemus
ATGAGAAAACACCCGAACAGCCTGCATCTCGACAAGTTAGAAACCATAGGTGCACTGCAGCAACCAAAGCCAATGATACACCACAACATATAAAGGAACGTCAAAGGCAAGACCAACATGCTGCAAGAACAAGAAGAAATAACCCTGACTGGATGAGAGCTGCTTTAAGTTACCAACCTGGGATAGATTACCAGTCCAGGATGTCAATAGGCTCTATGTCAGTTACTTGCCAAGAATTTGGTGCTAAGAAGTGGAAATGAGAATCTAAGAAAATATGATGTAGTGATGAGAACGTCCATCTTAGACTTGTGAAGACCCATCCTGAGCCTTTAAAATCTTTGTTATCTGTTCAAACCCCTTAGTCAAAGCACCTTTTGGCCAATATAACGAAGTACAATTCTTGCTTTCAAATGACTTCTTTTGGTGCATCACAGGATTTAGAGGAGCCAGCTAATATCATAAGCATGTTCAAAGAATATTGTTTGTAGCTGTTTTAAAAGCAGAAAACTGATGTGCCAAAAATGAATGTCATAAAATAGAGTTATTATTGATAAACTGTCGAATTGTTATTAGTTCTTTATATTAACTTGTCGAACGTGAATAAATTTCAGATCCTCATTTAGTTTCTTATATAGAATTATGGAATATTAACAAAGTCCTGATGGTGTGTTAAAAGTCCCTGTAGCGCAGTGGATAGCGCGTTGGACTTCTAATCCAAAGGTCCCGGGTTCGACCCCCGGCAGGGATGATTGATGGCATTATTTTTGAGGATTAGACTACACCGAGAGTATCGGAAACCATTACAACTGATTTTGGTGGGAAATGTAAAATATGAGTAATTGTTTCAATCCATTAAGTGTAAGGAACTATGGTATTTGACGGAAAGGATGTTGGGGTTATTCACTAATGAAGTTTAAACAATATTCTTCATCATGAATGGTTGCTGTCTGGTTGTACAAATTTATCACATAAACTTATAACGAAAAAAATTAGAAGTTTAAAGAATGGTAATGCTCATGGGCCAGATAATATTTCTTCAAGATTCTTAGACGATGTTAAGCATTGGATTTGTGAGCCACTTGCTGCTATTTTTAACTAATTCTTCGAATTTTGGGCTGGTGCCCAAAGATTAGAAGTCCGCTAATGGGAGCTGTTAAAAATTGTCCCTGTAACTATATGCACACTAGTTTTACATTGGTAGTTGGAAAAGATTTCGAAAGTCTGATTAAAGATGATTTGCGAAGTCATTTATCACGATTTTTAAATTTTTCTCGACAGTCAACATGGTTTTAATAGAGGAATATTTTCCCTTACTGATATTTTGACATTCCTTAAAGAGGTTACTGCTTGTGTAGATGAGAGTGCGGGGGCGTATTTGTTGTATATGGATTTTCAGAAATCTTTTGTCAAGGTATCACATGATAAAACTTTTTTTAAATGTAGGTGTACAGGACAGGTTGGCTCATTGGATAGTAAACTGGCTGTAGGGAAGACAGCAGTTGGTTTCTATAAATGGACTTTGGTCCAGCTGGATTCTCGTCAGAGTTGGAGAACCTCAGGACTCAGTCCATTGCTACTTTTGTTTATTAACATCGATAACATAGAAGAAGGATTCATCAATAAGATACTTAAAGTTACTGACGGTATTAAGGACTTGGGTGTTTTTGGCTGGGATTAAGGATTTGAATTGTTTGATGAGTTGAACAAATAAAGGGCAAATGGGTTTTATCTGGAATATATTGAAAATAATGCATGTTAGATACCACCATTTGAATTATGAGTATATGTTTGATGATAATATGCTAAATAGTGTTACAGAAGAAAAAGATATTGGTGTTCTTCATGATCAGTGTCTTAAGCCATCGAATCGGTGTGGTGTTGTTAGGGGCAAGGCAAATTAGATTTCAAGAAATATTGCATACACGCCCAACGAGTTTATAATTTCTTTGTGTAGATCATTAGTTTGACCACACTTGGGATACTGATTTCAACCTTCGTCTCCTTACCTTAGAAAAGACATTCATTGAAATGGTTCACGGGAGAGCCACAAGTATGATACCAATAATGGACAGGTTCTCAGAAAAAAACAAGAGGTAGAGGG
>NW_013744438.1:0-2875 GCF_000517525.1 Limulus polyphemus
ATATTTTAGTCATATGTCGAGTTTTGACTTCAGATACTTACAACTGATTTGATAGTTTAAATATCTAAAGACAAAGCTTCTCACCTGGTATCCTGATTTTATTTTTCATTATAAGTTATTTTTAATTTTATCTTAATTTGTTTTGACTTGGTTCACATAAAGCTAAACATGAAAGAAACTATTCAATTTTAAGGTTTGTGTTCATTATTTTATAGCTATGAAAAATTGGTAGTTGAAAATACTGTGGATTTTTTTCAAGATATTATTATATATAATAGTGTTCATTTCTTTATGTTTAATTGCTGTTGCTACATATTTATTTGTAGAGTGTGGTGGAAGATGCATTTACGAGAAGGGGAATATGAAAAGGCTCACACAGATTTTTTTGAAGCTTTCAAAAATTATGATGAATCAGGTAGCCCAAGGTTGGTTATTTGGTCAGATATATCTCTTATTTTATTCTTTAAGTCTTTACTGATTTGTCTTAACTTTCTACTTTTAGTATGAGCAAAACAAAGGAGATACAAAGTTAGTTTGAACACTTGCTAATGTATAACCGTTTATGTTTATTGTGAACTGTTGTCTCTCGTTTACGGTGGCTGCTTCCCGAGCTGTGTTTGAAAAGTTGCAGACAAAGGCAAAGCTCGAGATTCATGTTGGAAATGACGGGAGAACAGACATGAATAATGTTGAAGACAAATTTTATTTCTCAAGCAGGATATTCTACACTAAATTGTTAGGAATTAATCACACTATCATTCACATTTGAAAATGTAATGTAACTTAAAGAATAAAAATGTAGATTTACCGTATGTTATTGTTGAGTGGCTCTTAGCACGACTGAGATGCTCAACAATTACTTTTCGTGGTGGGCGGTATAAGTAGCTCAGAGCTTTAATTCTGAGTGAAACCAAGAGTGCAATACAACTAATTAATAGATGAACTTAAACTTTTCATGTCACTGGGGACGGATACTTTCACTTGTCAGGTACAATTAATTTGTTTTTATATTTTGATACATCAAATGGATTTCTCATCATCATTAAGAAACCTTAGTCAAAATTTCAAAGAAATAAGAGAAAATAAAAGTCAAATATTAGATTTTAAGTACTAGATTTCAAACTATTTTAGTATTATAAATAAATAAATGTAATTTCTTAGTTCTAGGAAACTAAGGAAAATGCAGGAGTTTGTTTTTTTATAATCTTTAGAAGGACAACTTGTCTCAAGTATTTAGTTCTAGCCAATATGCTGATGAAGTCTGGCATTAACCCTTTCGACTCTCAAGAAGCAAAACCATATAAAAATGATCCCGAAATCTTGGCAATGACGAACTTGGTGAGGTAAGTTTTAACATATGTTTTTAGTAAAAGTAAACTGATTTGCTTATATTAATATTGCTCATCCATTTTTTACAGTATCGTGAAGGACGTTTTATATGGATGTTAAAATACCACTTTCTGTTAAACTTATTATAATAAAATCTTTGTTTACAACATTTCATAGAAGTTTTATTGATGGTGGCCAGATGCAGCTTAGTAATTTAGCCTACTGGGCTGTGGATTGGAGAGTTCATGGTTTGAGCTGCCACTGAACACCCACCACACCGTGGGAATTTTCTAACGGTGATAGTAATCTTTCTATTCTGTTAAGAGTAGCCACATAGGCAGTCAGATGTTGTTGACTGGCTGCCCTCTCCCTTATCACTTAGCTACCTATACCATGTATCCCATAAGGTTGAAAATACCAGATATTTTATTGACTTTAGTTATGGCCTTCTATACTCAGCACTCATAAAAGAATTTTTGTAGTATTTCTAGTGTCCTCTCAGTGGCTCAGAAGTAAGCCTGAAGGCTTATAACACTAAAAACCAGGTTTTGATACTTGTGATAGGCACAACACAGATAGCCCATTAATAATGGCTGGAGACGGCTTGAGTGGGTAATGAAGAAGAACTTTAATATAAGTTTAACATTGTTTAGCTTTGTGTTTAATTGCAAACAAACAAAAGTATTTCTACCTGAGAGAGAAGTTCTAGTAATAATTGTTTAAAGTATGTATTTGTTTATTCTTTTCACTGTACTTTTTAAAATAAAATGCAACAGTTTAAACACCTCAACTTATAAAGAATAATTCTATAAGATTGTTCAAAAAGTGCACTGCTCTTTAATAACCAAGTTGCCTAATAGAACCACAGTTAACGTACATTAGAATAAACAGTGAAAAGAGTTTTTTTCACAACTGATAAATATTGTTTGATTTTTTTTGCTGGGTATATTAAGTTTGTTAGGTGAATCAAACATAAGAAAATTGTAATTTTATTTTATCAAACAATGCTTGCATTCTGCTAGCTGCTTACATTTTCATGTTGCTTTTTTTTTTCAGTGCCTATCAAAATAATGACATCAATGAATTTGAGAAAATTCTAAAAACAAATAGGAAAAATATCATGGATGACCTCTTTATCAGAGAACACATAGAAGGTTTGTACCGCTGAACAGGTTTTTATTTCAGAATGCTGTTGTATGAGATTTGATGTTGAAAGTGAAAGATGTACATCATAAGCTCTGTTTGTTTTATATGTTTGATAATGTACTACTAGCGCTCAGGTTACTCGAGTACGGTTAGGGTTTCAGCAGTAACTGCTTACAACTAGGTAACTGTTATAATCTAAGGATGCTGTACAACTGTATTTATTTGTGAAGAACAAACTGTGCAAGTGTTAAATATTTGTGAAATTTGCACTAAAAGAACAATCACTTTACACACAAAACCTAGCTGTATGTTTACTTCCTTATGTTTCGTACCAACCCTTGGCTCCTGCCTCTAAATTAGGTATGTGTCCATGAGGATGTGTTTTCATACCAACCCTTGG
>NW_013744439.1:0-2236 GCF_000517525.1 Limulus polyphemus
AGTGTATCATCTGTTGCTTCTACACGACACAACAATGTATCATCTGTTGCTTCTACACGACACAACAATGCATCATTTGTTGCTTCTACACGACACAACAATGTATCATCTGTTGCTTCTACACGACACAACAATGCATCATTTGTTGCTTCTACACGACACAACAATGCATCATTTGTTGCTTCTACATGACTCAACAATGCACCATCTGTAGTTTTTCTTGTAAAGCTGTTGCATGAACATAACAATGTATCATTTTAATCATTCATGTGTAATAACACAACATAACTATCGTGCAAAGTGCAAGTTTCCCCAACGATTCTTTTCGTCTAGACACGAAGTGTTCGCGGGATTTCTCAGTCGCTATGTTTCACGACAGATTTATATAACTTGTGAGACGTCTACAGAAGCTATGTTGTGTTTCTTTGACCGATCAATGTTTAAAAACAAAACTTGGGGGGGGGGGACATTTTGTTTAATTCCGGAGGCTGTCACATCACTTGGCATCACTGTAGTCAATTTTTGTAAGTAACCTCCGCTATCAGAAGACACGGCGACCATTAGTTTCGTGCAGAGTGACGTCATTACAAGCTTAATCCCCACTCCCCGCCCTGGTACTTACACATTTCTTGTTTTTGACAGAAGAGGAAGAAGGAATGGAGCGGAAGCCCTGCTCACTAGAGTTCCGGAAATATCCTGACGATGTTGTTAAAACTTGGCGTCATCACGACCAAATTATTCGCGGTGCAGTTTCCAGAAATAAAACAGCACAATGAAAAATGAAGTACAAAAAAAAACAGTTGTAAATATATTTAAACTTCGGAGACTGCAAGTTGTATCATCAGCAATCTGTAACAGTATGTATGTATGTATGACGTATTAAACAACGATTTTTGTACACAACTCTAAAAATCAGACTGTTCCCAGTCTCAAAATTACAATAAAATACTAAATAACTTAAAAAGATAAAACGAAAAACTGATAAGACTGAAACAGTCTTTTATCCCTCGTGTTTCACATTCTATTGTCCCTCAGTTTAACATGACACAAAACTACCATCTCTCATGTTTCACATTCTATTGTCTCTCAGTTTAATATGACACAAAACTACCATCTCTCATGTTTCACATTCTATTGTCCCTGAGTTTAATACGTCACAAAACTACCATCTCTCATTTTTCACATTCTATTGTCCCTCAGTTTGATATGACACAAAACTACCATCCCTCATGTTTCACATTCTATTGTCCCTCAGTTTAATATGACACAAAACTACCACCCCTCACGTTTCACATTCTAATGCCCCTCAGTTTATTAAAGACTAGCGAAAGTTTCCGTCTTTGCTCGGGTTATTAGGTTGATATATTCTAGATGACTATGTCAGTGTGTGTGTATTCTGAACCTATTGTAGCATAGAAGAACAGTCAAAAATATTTTAAACATTTTTATTTTCCAGCAACATTAAAAAGTAGTAAAGAAAGTACAGTAGATTAATTATTATTTATTATCAAAGAACTATATCATTGCGTTAAATATTTCACATTTATATTTGATATCACAAATTCCTATCAAATTTTATCAGAATCTATTACAATTTTTTAACATTCGATTCATGTCTGCCCATTATGATTTTAATGACGGGGTGAAAGGGAGTCGTGAAGGGGTTGCCGTGAAACCTTGTAAGTGTAGTGAATGTTGGTATAATCTAAAGAAATTAATGAATAAGCCTAAAGTAAAAACATAGTGTGAGATAACCTAGCCCAGACCCTAGTGCATAAGATTTATCATGAATGTAAAAATATCGATCCAATTTCAAACATAAATAATAAAAGCAAACCTCTTTAATAAATGGAAACCGTAAATTACGAAATCAACAAATATTTTTCCAGTTTTTTTGTTTATACATTTTTATACTTTCAATGCATAGACTAACAACAACATTAGGTTATAGTTTTGTTGCTATGCAACATCACATAAAAGGCATTGTTGGAACGCATTGTTATCAAAACACACTGGTTTTTTTATATATTAGAAGTTGTTATATAAGAAACCATTTCTTTTCTATGTGGTTTTTCGCTAGCTTGCCTCATTAAAAAAAAATGTGTAGGCGCATCCACGTGGGTAAGATAAGTAATAATACTCAGGTGCACACCCTCAGGGCCTAATTAATATGGGTGCAAAATTTCAGGTTTCTAGGTTCTTTCCTTTTGGAGCTATGGTGGTCATACAGACACAC
>NW_013744440.1:0-2383 GCF_000517525.1 Limulus polyphemus
CACCATAGCAGCTATAAAACCTTCCACGAATAACACCATAGCAGCTATAAAACTTTCCACGATTAACACCATAGCAGCTATAAAACCTTTCATGATTAACACCATAGCAGCTATAAAACCTTCCATGATTAACACCATAGCAGCTATTTAATCATGGAAAGGTTTTATAGCTGCTATGGTGTTAATCATGGAAGGTTTTTTGTTAATCGTGGAAGGTTTTATAGCTGCTATGGTGCACCATAGCAGCTATAAAACCTTCCACGATTAACACCATAGGAGCTACAAAACCTTCCACGATTAACACCATAGCGGCTATAAAACCTTCCATGATTAACACCATAGCGGCTATAAAACCTTCCATGATTAACTCCATAGCAGCTATAAAATCCTTCAATATATCTATATAAAACACTGTAATTTTAAACAAAGAACCAAATATCAACAAATGCAAAATAAAGAAAGCTATCTTAATTGAACAGAACATCCCCACCCTAAACCAACACCTCCGGAGTACCAAGATACCTATACTCGGCTGTGAAGCAGTCTCCAGTGACGTGACCTCTTTGTTCCATACTGTACATATATATATATATATATTCCTGTGTATGGGTTAACTACTTGGACCTGACGATGACATAATATTGTTGAAACGTTGTACATTAATAATAGTCTTCGTTTACTCATTCAACTCGTTTCGAAACTAATGAAAGAAATGTTATTTCTGTATTTAACCGCCGTATCAACTTGTACGTGATTGGTTGAAAATTGATCCGTTCTAATGACGTACATTTAGATATTTCCGGTAATCAGTTGTC
This sequence comes from Limulus polyphemus, assembly GCF_000517525.1. Taxonomy (NCBI): domain Eukaryota; kingdom Metazoa; phylum Arthropoda; class Merostomata; order Xiphosura; family Limulidae; genus Limulus; species Limulus polyphemus. The sequence goes on from NW_013744440.1 coordinate 816, forward strand.
GCATCTTAAGTTGTTCTTCATTTTAGTGCAAAGCTACACAACGGGCTAACTGTGCTCTGCCCACCAAGGGTATCGAAATCCGGTTTCAAGCGTTATAAGTCCGAAGACATACCGCTCTGCCACTGGAGAGTATGGCTACCGGAGGAGGATTTGTAGTAACTATTTCAAATACAAGATGGCTACCGAAAGATGCTTTGTAGTAACTATTTCAAATACAAGATGGCTACCGAAGGATGCTTTGTAGTAACTATTTCAAATACAAGATGGCTACCGAAGGATGCTTTGTAGTAACTATTTCAAATACAAGATGGCTACCGAAGGATGCTTTGTAGTAACTATTTCAAATACAAGATGGCTACCGAAGGATGCGTTGTAGTAACTATTTCAAATACAAGATGGCTACCGGAGGAAGCTTTGTAGTAGCTATTTCAAATAAAAGATGCTACCAGAGGAGGCTTTGTAGTAACTATTTCAAATAGTTATTTACCGCTGACAGAGGTGAAAGAAGCAGGAAATCTTCTAAAATATGTTACCAAAAGAGGTTTGGTTTGGAGTGAAAGGGGGCCAGTGGCATTTTATTCACAATTCAGAACCTTAAATTGGCACACCTGCTCAAAAGGTTGGCCACCCCTGCGCTAAAATAAAGCACTTATTACTATTTGTTTGTTTGTTTTGTTATATTACGCGCAAACCTACTCGAGAGCTGTCTGCGACAGCCGTCCCTAACTTAAAAGTGATATACCAGAGAGAGAGAGAGAGAGAGGAAAGCTAGTCATCACCCACCGCCAATTCATGGACAACTTTTTATTAACGAAAAGTGAGGTTGACCGTCACATTATTGCGCTCCCACGACTGAAAGGACCAAGATCTTTGGCGACGAGGTTCAAACCCGCGATCTGCAGATTGTGAGTCAAGCTTCCTACCCACCAAACCTTCCAAGACCCTTATTAACATCTAGTATTGACTTTTTTGTTGCATTTGAAATTTTTGCTGACATGAGTAAAGACATTCCTTTTCAATCTCCCTTGATTTATCACTTGTCTGCTAAAACAACTTGTAAGAAGAAGGCTTAGCAGAGAATTTAATTCGAACTTACAAAATACTGCAAATCATAAAAGTATAGGTGGTAACAGTGGTTGATATCGTAATTCTAATAATGCCCTGATAAAATTTTTAGTAATAATACTATCATGCTTCTCAATGGTTCAGAAGTAAGTCTGATAGGTTATAACGCCGAAAACAAGGTTTCGATACTCGTGGTGTGAACACCACAGACATCCCATTGTGTAGTTTTATGTTAAATAAACAAATATTATCATAAAATTATAGACAGTAACAGTGCCGGATATTGTAATATTCAAAGTGTCCGGATCAAATCTTGGTAATAATATTATCATAAAATTATAGACAGTAACAGTGCCGGATATTGTAATATTCAAAGTGTCCGGATCAAATCTTGGTAATAATATTATCATAAAATTATAGACAGTAACAGTGCCGGATATTATGATATTCAATGTGTCCTGATCGAATCTTGGTAATAATATTATCATAAAATTAGAAACAGT
>NW_013744441.1:0-2098 GCF_000517525.1 Limulus polyphemus
TGTTTTTAGCAATTGTGTGCACTAATTGTTTTGATCCATGTTTAGAATGAGCTGGATTTGGCAGTGCTTTTTCTTCTTTCCTCTCCCTCAGTTTTTTAGCATATCTGCCATAGGCTGTCTGCATGTGGTAGCACACACTCATGTCCACAGGATCCCTTAGGACATCCTCCCTATGGTAATGACCAAGGCTGCTAATGTTCTGTGCTTTTAAATCATATTTCACTCTCTGAAATGAAGAATATGTCTGCACAGCCATCCTGTTTGATTTAGCATCAATGAGGTCATTCATAATGCTAAATGACTGTTCTATTTTGGGTGAAAATACTAAGACAAGCTCTTACTACCTTTCCAAGAGCTGGACAGCAAGGCATAACCTCTCTCCACCAGTGATCCAGTCAGGTGCTGTCATTTAACCCAGGTAGGGTTGGATCTGTCTGTATTCTTGAGACTTCTCTCAAATACTGATCCTTTTCTTCATCACTTAGAACTGTTGGAAAACTCCTTCAGCTGCTTAAGATGTGTAGCTGTAAGGGAATGTCCCTGTGCCTTTGGGTCGATGACTGAAAGGCATTTCAGCAGTACATTGTTCAGTGGCAGTTTCTTCTGCATGTAGCCCGCTGCAGCCACGTACGCATCTTTCATCTGTGGGAGAAATTTCTTAGACAGATTGCTGTGTTTGTCAGAGTTCTGCAGCATCTCATCAAAAGTGTTCCCAGCATACAGTATATGTTTGATGATGGGTGGTGGAGGTGGCTGTTGCTAACATCTAACTCCTTCAATCTTCTAGCTGACACATCAGTGAGGTGCTGCTGTTTCATGAAACAGGCGAGAAAGTCATGGAAAAGGCTTGTCTGTTTGTCGTGCAGACGATGGCACAATGGCTCATTTTGTTCGAAAATTAACACAAATGATTTGGACAAAGGTAAAACTGACACATACATGTTCAACAGTCCTAGAGTCCACTCTCTTTGATAGGAAATCTTCTCAACAATTCTCAGTTTCCTTTTCTTTCCATCATCTGTCAGCCCTTTCTGCTGGCAAAGATGCTGAATTCTCTTCACCTTATTCTTCATCTCTGCTGACAAGTCACTGATTATAGAGTTCACAAACACATTGTATGTTGACTTCATATCTACAGGTAACCAGGCAAAGTACATTGTGGTGAATGCATCCATCATTTCGATGTCTATCTTGGCCGTGTCGTAGGCTGATAGCCACTGATGTGCAATCGTCTGTGGAGGCTTGTGAAATGGCTTACCACGTATAGCACACAAGTCTTTTAGATAAAACAACAGATCTGTACTATACTTGAAGTCTGTGTGGAGATTATCAATGAGACACTCTGCATGCTGGCCAAACTGTTTACAAAAAAATCCTAACAGAATTATGAATATGGTGACATGTGTCACCATCGATGTCAAGCAAGTGTGGTATGTCCTTCCTCAAAAGTGTCTCCAAACCACTCACTTTCCCTCTCATGTAATTGGCAGAATCAGAGAGCATTGATACTACATTCTTGTGTGGAATATCATCTTTAACAAAGTAATCGTCAATGCACTTGTGAAGGTTCTTAGCATTTACACTGATCAAAGATACAGAGTTGTAATGCTTGGTCACACATTCACCAGCTTCATCACTATAATAGTTCACTAGAATACTGAGCACCTTCTGATTGTTAGAACTTGTGCACTTGTCAATGTTCATCTAAAAGGGATATTTCTGAAGATCTGACACCAACCTCTTGTGGAGAACTGTCCCTAAACCTTCTCTGAGTTTGTAGGATGCTATGGTGCCTTCCATAGACATGGCATTTGTGACTTTTGTGTCGTGAGAAAACTCTTGAGCAAACTTTATTAGATGTGAAGACATGGACAATGGTAGGGAATGTTCTGCCATGAATGATAATAAAGAAGCCTCTTGGTATGATTTCCTATCAAGAAAATTAATGATCGGTTTTGCTGGAGGGATCTGACTGGCTGAGCAAGAAGCAGCACTGTGAACATTCTCAGTAATCCCATAAGGCATTGTACAAGTAGTACTCGAGGCTCCTTTCTCCATTGCATTTGCATTGTGAAAAGTGCAGGAAGATTCTGGTTTG
>NW_013744442.1:0-3288 GCF_000517525.1 Limulus polyphemus
TTTCTCGTTTCCATCTTTTTTTTTTGTCTTTTCCTACACACTCTCTGGCACCAATTTGTTAAGTATCTGCTTGTTTGTTATTTTCCGGTAGAAATTCTTTCCGAGGAACTTCAGCGATACAATTCTTTTCATTATCAAATCAGTTTATTCTTTCTCGATACAAACTTTTAGTACACAGTAATTCCGCAGACAGTACGTTTCTCGTCACTTTAAACTTAAAAACTTTTATAATACACGCTATAAATCACAGCGATTCACAATCTCGATAACTTCGCTTTATACGAGTGCAAAACACACACTAGCCCGAAACAGAATCGCAAATTACTCGATAAACTGTAACTACTGTTCACTTAACCATATATTCAATCCCGCTGGCTTTTCTCGCCAGGCTTGAAAAGAGGCGTCTCAATCACACTCCAGTTCCCTGATAGTTTGAGAAACTCAGTCATGCATGCGCTAGCAGCGTCACGTGACTTCCGCTGTCGTAAAAGTATTTTTGAATCTTAGTGAAAATTCTGCTTTAATATTTCAAACTTAGTTAATCTTTCCATAAGATGTTGCTCGTTTCCTAGTGTTTCTGCTTAGCTTGTATTTTTGAAATAAAGATTTCTTACATTAAATTTAACAATTTTAGCCTCATGTCAAATTGTTTTCCACTTTGTTTTTAAATATATAGACTAAATAAAAGCGACACCACTCTGCAAGGATGATTACTTTCACAGATTCATTACATGATGTACGAGTATAAACAAACTTTACAAATTCACTTTTTAAATTTTCATTTCACAAAGTTACACCAGGGCTATAAAGTCACAAGAGTACACAGTATGAGCGGCAATCCCTCATAACTTGCAATACATGCGACCATTCGGGCAAATTTTTTGACAAAATGTCAACATTTGCACCATCACCACACAAATCGTACGTTTAAAATACGAGTGATAAAATTTACAAACCTATGACACTTGTGTTAGGAAAACGTTATATTTGGGTAACACTTAATTAAAATAAATGAGTTATTATTGAGTTGAAAAACAAGAGGGCAAAATCAAAAGGTTTTAGTACTTAAGAAAGGGGTTTATAAATAATGACAGGATATAAATACAAGTTCAAACACAGACTATAGAAAAGATATTTTCGTTCGGAAATATTGTATTGTTAGTGTGATTCACACGATAGATATACAGTTTGAATAATTTCTCTACACGAAAAACAGTTCTTTACAAAACTAATTAGATTGTAAGTAAAACTATTATATGTATGTAAACAATGAATTAGACTCTACACTTAAACAAACAACGATACTTGAAATGTTAATTTTAAACAATCAAACACTTTCTTTATTATCGATTAGTTTATCTTTGTTTGTTTAAAGTTGAACACAAAGTTATACAATGAAATATTTGTGTACTGCCCACCGTGAGAAATCAACCGTAAATTTTAGCTCTGATTGTCCGTAAATTTACTATTTACAAAAACGGGGATAACGAAGTCAAAATATAAAATATAACCTGTGTATGAATATATATGTAAACCGCGATGACAAATAGTATTACCTTTAGTTAGTGTGAACCATTCCATATATATCTAGAGATTGAATGTTTTATGCTAATATGTAAAACAGTCGTTTTCTAGACTATGTAAGTTAAACAAGTATATGTGTTTAAACCATGCTACACATTTAATCCAACTGTTATGTGTAAAATGTTAAGTATTCCTACACTTTAATCATTATTAAATAAATAGATGAAGTGTAAAACGCTGTCTGTTTTTTCGAATGACGAATAAATATTCATAATTTAATGCTGAACGGCTGTACAGTCCAACATCGTTCTTTTACTCTTGAGTTTTATTTTACAAACAAATGGTCCATCGTTACTACTCAAAGAGCATGCTGTCCAGAACTAGGTGTTAATGTTGCTCCTTCTGAACGTGTCATCGACGGTAATTGTGGTTTCCACAAGATGGAGCCACATGTTAAACAGCACGAGTAACAATGGCAGTGTTGCGTGAACTGCTCCCAAACACCTAAGGGTACTATTTATCACCCTTAATCACATATATTTATCACATATTTTATTGTCACTGGTTTCAGTTTAAATACCAAAACTTCTATTGTCTATCACAACACCGGTTCGTGGTGTTCATAAGTTGTCTTACTTCTAGTCTATAGTTTGAAAATTAAGGAGAGTTAGCGCAGATATCCTTTGAGTAGCTTTACTCGAAACTCAATAAACAAACACAAACAAACAAGGTATTTGTTAACATAATAATTAATAATAATAAATTTGTAACGTATTGTTATTGTTTCTTTGCAGATTTAAAAGTAATAAATATTTTAAGATAGGACAAACTTCATTTGATTTAATTACCTTATAACAAAGGTTAGCCAGGTTCAAGATTCTGAGTTTGTTATTAAGAAGTCTTGTAGATATAGTTTTTATAATTATAAAAATAAAATTAAGTAAAAATAGCTGTTGAAATTCCAATAAACATCGATAAGTAATGATTAAACTTTTCACTGAATGACTAATGTTACTCCAGCCAGAGATAAACTGGTTGGTGAACGCAGAAACAAACTGAGATGTTGTTCTGTTAAAATAAATGAGACTTTTCATAAATAAAATTTGTAGTTGTGTTATTTGTATTGCAAGAAATCAAAAATACAAAATATCACAAAACTGTGTGTAGTTGGGTAATATACACTCTGTCCACAGGGTAGAATCAAAACCTAGATGTTTACGTTACGTGTAAACTTACCGTAAGACATCATTATTTTCATTACGTTTTCAAATTCCAGTGAACGTAATATAAGAACATGTTCAGTAAAAACAGGTTGTGAAATACTTAGCGAGCAGTTTGTTCTAGACATATGTATTTAAAAATTGGAAACAATATAAAACACAATTTAACTATTATTCTAAAAAAAGACGGAAGTTCGTTAATTATTGAAATTTCGAGGACATATATTTATTTAATGTACAGTAGTTATAACTATTTTAATAATAAAAACGTTCTTAATTAAGATGTACAAAAAAAGGTTTTGTAAAAAGTGCCATAGCGAAAACAAGCACTGTTAACAGATGAATAGCTCTACTGGCATCTACTATAATAGATCTTTTTAAACGATGGTTCACTGTTTAACTATGGCCAGGTGAACCAACTGAATAAATTCAGAAATACAATAAGTTTATAAAAAACTGTTCGTCATAAAAACAAAACACCACATCTTACAACTTCCTGATGATTAGATCACTTTACATGATCTCTTTCTTTTGATTTACCAGA
>NW_013744443.1:0-1286 GCF_000517525.1 Limulus polyphemus
ATCGACGAACTGATCCTTCAGCAGCAGCTTGAGGAGATCGGGTGGTGCAGTTGGGTAGGCCTTGTGTGCCATGCTTTCCAAGTCCTGTGCCAGCTCTTGCAGGCTCTCCCCTTTAGCACGGACTCTCGTCCTAAATCTAGCCCTGTAGACTTCTGACTGATTTTGGGTTCTGTACCTGAGTTCTAGAGCCGCTACCAGTGCTCTATAGTTGTGCCTGTCGGCTGCTGTCAACTTTCCAAGTATTTCTAGTGGTTGTCCCTTCAAGCTCGTTGCCAGATATACTACTTTCTGCTCCTCTGTCCACCCATTCATTTCTACCAGTAGCTCAACTTGTGCTCTATATGCTTCCCACGGTGCCTTCCCATCGAATTCCTGTGGCTTCCTTCGTACTGGATCACTTCTATTACTGACATTCATATCTGGGCTGTGACTTCTAACAGGACTGAAGATGCCTGCATTAGGGTTCAGCTGCAGGGTCTGGAAGGCGCTTGCCATTGTCTGGGGCTGATTAAGTCGGTGGTTAATGTATCCTCCTTTTGTAAAAGACAATAAATCATCCTTTAATGTATCTAATTCGCTTTTAAATTTACTAATGTTTTCCATTTGTACTTCTTGTTTCCTTTCTTGTTCCAGTTGCCACTGCTGTAGTCTCTCTTCTTGTTTCTTTTCTCGTTCTTCTTGTTTCTTTTCTGTTTCCTCCAACAACTGCTGTAATCTTTCTTAGTGTTTATTTTGCTGTTCGAGCTGCCACTGTTGCAGGTTTTCTTGCAACTGCTGTTATCTCTCTTCTTGTTTATTTTCTCGTTCTTCTTGTTTCTTTTGCTGTTCTTGTATTGCTGCCATCAAATCTGCTAAGCTTTAGTTTGATTTTCCGCCTGTCGTTTCCATCTTCTTCTTTTTTTATTTTATTTTCTGTCCCTCTCTCTGACACCAATGTGTTACGTTTCCGTTCGTTAGTTAATTTTCCGTAAATTTCGTTCCGACGAAACTTTAGCGACAAAAGTCCTTTCTTAAATAAAACTGGTTTATTCTTTCTGAATACAACTTTGCAATACACGTAATTTCTACAGTCGCGCTATAACAAACGCTATAATTCACAAGAACGTCTCACGTGCTCAACTCAACAATACTCTGTCCACAGTTCAATTACACATCGTTCCCGTCGCTTCTTGGCCGGTCTTATATATACAAGACTACCCCAAATTTAGTAGTCTTCCGACGCTTCATGAGCGTTCTAGAAGCGCGTGGCGTGTTACTAGCGTCATGTGACCTCCGCTGTCGTAACA
>NW_013744444.1:0-9397 GCF_000517525.1 Limulus polyphemus
GATACAATTTACTTATAGCTGTGTTCATGTGCTCATGTAATAAATTGTTAGCATTACCAAGTTTTAGTAATGACAATTGTTTTCAACATAACTGATACAATTTACTTATAGCTGTGTTCATGTTCTCATGTAATAACTTTTTAACATTACAAAGTTTTAGTAATGACAGTTTATTTTAACATAACTGATACAATTTACTTATAGCTGTGTTCATGTGCTCATCTGAAAACTTATCACCATGATCATGTGTTAGTAATAACAGTTTATTTTAACATAATTAATACAATTTACTTAAAGCTGTGTTCATGTGCTCATGTAATAACTTCTTACTATTACCAAGTCTTAGTAATGACAGTTTATTTTAACATAACTAATACAATTTACTTATAGCTGTGTTCATGTGCTCATGTAATAACTTGTCAGCATTGCCAATTCTTACTAAAGACAGTATATTTTAACATAACTGAAAACATTTACTTATAGCTGTGTTCATGTGCTCATGTAATAACTTGTCAGCATCAAAATTCTTACTAATAACAATATATTTTAACATAACTGGTACACTTTACTTATGCCTGTGTTCATGTGCTCATGTAATAACTTGTTAGCATTACCAAGTCTTTCTTATGACAGTTTATATTAACATAACTGAAACAAATTACTGATAGCTGTATTCCTGTGCTCATGTAATAACTTGTTAGCATTACCAATTCTTACTAATGACAGTATATTTTAACGTAACTGATATAATTTTCTTATGCGTATGTTCATGTGCTTATGTAATAACTTGTCAGCATTACCAAATCTTTTTAATGACAGTTTATTTTAACATAACTGAAAACATTTACTTATAACTGTGTTCATGTGCTCATATAATAACTTGTCAGCATTACCAATTCTTACTAATAACAATATATTTTAACATAACTGATACACTTTACTTATGCCTGTGTTCACGTGCTCATGTAATAACTTGTTAGCATTACTAAGTCTTAGTAATGACAGTTTATTTTAACATAACTGATACAATTTACTTATAGCTGTGTTCATGTGCTCATGTAATAACTTGTCAACATTACCAAGGATTAGTAATGACAGTTTATTTTAACATAACTGATACAATTTACTGACAATTGTGTTCAGGTTCTCATGTAATAACTTGTTAGCATTACCAAGTTTTTGTAATGACAGTTTATTTTAAAATAACTGATACAATTTACTGACAACTGTGTTCATGTGTTTATCTGAAAACTTATCACCATGACCATGTGTTAGTAATAACAGTTTATTTTAACATAATTAATACAATTTACTTATAGCTTTGTTGATGGGCTCGTGTAATAACTTGTTACTATTACCAAGTCTTAGTAGTGACAGTTTATTTTAACATAACTGATACAATTTACTTATAGCTGTATTCATGTGCTCATGTAATAACTTGTTAGCATTACCAAATCTTTTTAATGACATTTTATTTTAACATAACTAAAACATTTACTTATAGCTGTGTTTATGTGCTAATGTAATAACTTGTCAGCATTACAATTCTTACTAATAACAATATATTTTAACATAACTGATACACTTTACTTATGCCTGTGTTCATGTGCTCATGTAATAACTTGTTAGCATTACCAAGTTTTTCTTATGACAATTCATTTTAACATAACTCATACAATTTACTGATAGCTGAGCTCATGTGCTCATGTGAAAACGTATCAGCATGATCAAGTTTTAGTAATGACAGTTTATTTTAACATAACTGATACAATTTACTTATAGCTGTGTTCATGTGCTCATGTAATAACTTGTTAGCATTACCAAGTCTTAGTAATGACAGTTTATTTTAGCATAACTGATACAATTATCTTATAGCTTTGTTCATGTGTTCAATTGAAAACTTATTACCATGATCATGTTTTAATAATAACACTTTATTTTAACATAACTAATACACTTTACTTCTAGCAGCGTTCATGTTTTCATGTAATAACTTGTTTCTATTACCAAGTATTACTAATAACAGTATATTTTAACATAACTGATATAATTTACTTATGACTATGTTCATGTGCTCATATAATAACTTGTCAGCATTACAAAATCTTCTTAACGACAGTTTATTTTAACATAACTGATACAATTTCCTTATACCTGTGTTTATGTGCTCATGTAATAACTTATTAGCATTAGCAAGTTTTAGTAATGACAGTTTATTTTAACATAATTGACACAATTTACTTATAGCTGTGTTCTCGTGCTCATGAAATAACTTGTCAGCATTACCAATTCTTACTAATAACAATATATTTGAACATAACTGAAAACATTTACTTATAGCTGTGTTCATGTGCTCATGTAATAACTTGTTATCATTACCAAGTCTTTGTGATGACAGTTTATTTTGACATAACTGAAACAAATTACTGATAGCTTTATTCATGTGCTCATGTAATAACTTGTTAGCATTATCAATTCTTACTAATGACAGTATATTTTAACATAATTGATATAATTTATTATGCCTATGTTCATGTGCTCATGTAATAACTTGTCAACATTACCAATTCTTACTAATAACAATATATTTCAACATAACTGATAAACTTTCCTTATGCCTCTGTTCATGTACTCATTGAATAAATTGTCAGCATTACCAAGTCTTAGTAATGACAGTTTATGTTTACATAACTGATACAATTTACTTTTTCCTCTGTTCATGTGCGCATGTAATAACTTGTTATCATTACCAAATTTTAGTAATGACAGTTTATTTTAACAAAACTGATACAATTTATTTATAGCTGTGTTCATTTTTGCATGTAATAAATTGTTAGCATTAGCAAGTTTTAGTAATAACAGTTTATTTTAACTTAACGATACAGTTTACTAACAATAGTGTTCACGTGCTAATGTAATAAATTGTTAGCATTAGCAAGGTTTAGTAATGACAGTTTATTTTAACATAACTGGTGCACTTTACTTATACCTGTGTTCATGTACTCATGTAATAACTTGTTAGTATTAGAAAGTTTTAGTAATGACAGTTTATTTTAACATAACTGGTGCACTTTACTGATACCTGTGTTCATGTGCTCATGTAATAATTTGTTACTATTACCAAGATTATTAATGACAATTTATTTTAACATAACTGATACAATTTACTTATAGCTGTGTTCATGTTTGAAAGTAATAACTTGTTACTATTACCAAGATCAGTAATGACAGTTTATTTTAACATAACTTATATAATTTACTTATAGCTGTGTTCATGTGCTTATGTAATAACTTGTCAGCATTACCAAGTCTTACTAATGACAGTTGATTTTACCATAACTGGTGCACTTTACTTATACCTGTGTTCATGTGCTCATTAACAATTTATTACATGAGTACATGAACACAGGTATAAGTAAAGTGCACCAGTTATGGTAAAATCAAATGTCATTAGTAAGACTTGGTAATGCTGGCAAGTTATTACATGAGCACATGAACACAGGTATAAGTAAAGTGCACCAGTTATGTTAAAAGAAACTGTCATTACTAAAACTTGCTAATGCTAACAATTTATTACATGAGCACGTGAACACAATTGTCAGTGAACTGTATCGGTTATGTTAAAATAAACTGTCATTACTAAAACTTGCTTATGCTAACAATTTATTACATGAGCACATGAACACAGGTATAAGTAAAGTGCATCAGTTATGGTAGAATCAAATGTCATTAGTAAGACTTGGTAATGCTGGCAAGTTATTACTTGTCAGTAAATTGTATCAGTTATGTTAAAATAAACAGTCATTACTAAAACTTGGTAATGTTAAAAAGTTATTACATGAGAACATGAACACAATTGTCAGTAAATTGTATCAGTTATGTTAAAATAAACTGTCATTACTAAAACTTGCTTATGCTAACAATTTATTACATGAGCACATGAACACAGGTATAAGTAAAGTGCATAAGTTATGTTAAAATAAACTGTCGGTAGTAAGACTTAGTAATTCTGAAAGTTATTACATAAGCACATTAACACAGCTATAAGTAAATTCTATCAGTTATGTTAAAATAAACTGTCATTACTAAGACTTCGTAATGCTAATAAATTATTACATGAGCACATGAACACAGCTATAAGTAAAGTGTATCAGTTATGTTAAAATAAATAGTCATTACTAAAAGTTCGTAATGCTAACAAGTTATTACATGAGGACATGAATACATCTATAAGAAAATTGTATCAGTTATGTTAAAATAAACCGTCATTACTAAAACTTCGTAATGCTAATAACTTATTACATGAGAACATGAACACAATTGTCAGAAAATTGTATCAGTTATGTTAAAATAAACTGTTATAACTAAAACTTCGTAATGTTAACAAGGTAGTACATGAGAACATGAACACAACTGTAAGTAATATTTATCAGTTATGTGAAAATAAACTGTCATTACTATGATTTGAAAATGCTCACAAGTTATTTCATGAGCACATGAACACAGCTATAAGTAAATTGTATCAGTTTTGTTGAAAAAATTGTCATTACTAAGACTTGGTAATGCTAACATGTTATTAAATGATCACATGAACACAGCTATAAGTAAATTGTATCAGTTATGTTAAAATAAACTGTCATTATTAAAACTTGCTTCTGCTAACAATTTATTACATGAGCACATGAACACAGGTATAAGTAAAGTGCATCAGTTATGTTAAAATAAACTGTGATTACTAAGACTTGGTAATGCTAACAAGTTATTACATGAAGACATCAATACAATTGTCAGAAAATTGTATCAGTCATGTTAAAATAAACTGTTATTACTAAAACTTCGTAATGCTAACAAGTTATTACATGAGAACATGAACACAATTGTCAGTAAATTGTATCAGTTATGTTTAAATAAACTGTCATTACTAAAACTTCGTAATGCTAACAAGTTATTACATGAGAACATGAACACAATTGTCAGAAAATTGTATCAGTCATGTTAAAATAAACTGTTATTAATAAAACTTCGTAATGCTAACAAGTTATTACACGAGAACATGAACACTACTGTCAGTAAATTGTATCAGTTATGTTAAAATAAACTGTCATTACTAAAACTTGCTTATGCTAACAATTTATTACATGAGCACATGAACACAGGTATAAGTAAAGTGCATCAGTTATGTTAAAATAAACTGTCGGTAGTAAGACTTAGTAATGCTGAAAGTTATTACATAAGCACATTAACACAGCTATAAGTAAATTCTATCAGTTATGTTAAAATAAACTGTCATTACTTAGACTTCGTAGTAGTAACAAGTTATTACATGCAAACATGAACACAGCTATAAGTAAATTGTATCAGTTATGTTAAAATAAACTGTCATTACTATAACTTGGTAACGATAACAAGTTATTACGTGAGCACATGAACACAGCTAACAGTAAATTGTATCAGTTATGTTAACATAAACTGTCATTACTAAAACTTGCTAATAAGTTTTTACATGAGCACATGAACACAATTGTCAGTAAATTGTATCAGTTATGTTGAAAAAGTAGTCATTACTAAAACTTGCTTATGCTAACAAGATATTACCTGAGCATATGAACACAGTTGTTTGAAAATTGTATCAGTTATGTTAAAATAAACAGTCATTACTAAGACTTGGTAATGCTAAAACATTTTTACATGAGGACATGAAGACAGCTATAAGTAAAGTGCACCAATTATGTTAAAAGAAACTGTCATTACTAAAACTTGCTAATGCTAACAATTTATTACATGAGCACGTGAACACAATTGTCAGTGAACTGTATCGGTTATGTTAAAATAAACTGTCATTACTAAAACTTGCTTATGCCTGTGTTCATATGCTCATCTAATAACTTGTTAGCATTACCAAGTCTTAGTAATGACATTTTTTCAAATAACTGATACAATTTATTTATAGCTGTGTTCATGTGCTCATGAAATAATTTGTCAGCATTACCAAGTCTTAGTAATGACAATTTATTTCAACATAACTGATCAATTTAGTTATAGGTGTGTTCATGTGCTCATTTAATAAATTGTCAGCATTACCAAGTCTTACTAATGACAGTTTATGTTAACATAACTGATACAATTTACTTTTAGCTGTGTTCAACTTATACTAAAGTTGATCTTGGAAAGAATTTAGCATCATTTTGGTTTTCCATGATAGTGTCTGAGGTTCCCACATGTTTGGAGTCGTGAGTTTCAGCTTCTGAAAATCTATACAGAAGTGGTAACTAAGTGGTCATTACCAAGATTTGGTAACGCTGACAAGTTATTACATGAGCACATGAACACAGCTAAAAGTAAATTGTATCAGTTATGTTAAAATAAACTGTCATCACTAACACATGATCATGCTGATAAGTTTTCACATGAGCACATGAACACAGCTATAAGTAAATTGTATCAATTATGTTAAAAGAAACTGTCATTACTAAGACTTGATAATGGTAACAAGTTACTACATGAACAAAGCTATAAGTAAAGTGTATCGGTTATGTTAAAATAAACTGTCATTACTAAAACTTGGTAATGCTAACAACTTATTACATGAGCACATGAAAACAGCTATAAGTAAATTGTAACAGTTATGTTGAAATAAATTGTCATCACTAAGACTTGGTAATGCTAACAAGTTATTACATGAACAAATGAACACAGTTGTCAGTAAAGTGTATCAGTTATGTTAAAATACACTGTCATTACTAAGACTTGGTAATGCTGACAATTTATTACATGAGCACATGAACACAGCTATAAAAAAATTGTATCAGTTATGTTAAAATAAACTGTCATTACTAAAACTTCGTAATGTTAACAAGTTATTACATGAGCACATGAACACAGTTATAAGTAAATTGTATCAGTTATGTTAAAATAAACTGTCATTACTAAAACTTGCTAATGCTAACAAGTTATTACATGAGCACATGAATACAATTGTCAGTAAATTGTATCAGTTATGTTCAAATAA
The DNA here is from genome assembly GCF_000517525.1 of Limulus polyphemus. Taxonomy (NCBI): domain Eukaryota; kingdom Metazoa; phylum Arthropoda; class Merostomata; order Xiphosura; family Limulidae; genus Limulus; species Limulus polyphemus. The sequence goes on from NW_013744444.1 coordinate 7,010, forward strand.
ACTGTAATTACTAAAACTTCGCAATGCTAACAAGTTAGTACATGAGAACATGAACACAAGTGTCAGTAAATAGTATCAGTTATGTGAAAATAAACTGTCATTACTATGACTTGAAAATGCTGACCAGTTATTTCATGAGCACATGAACACAGCTATAAGTAAATTGTATCAGTTATGTCGAAAAAATTGTCATTACTAAGACTTGGTAATGCTAACATGTTATTAGATGATCACATGAACACAGCGATAAGTGAATTGTATCAGTTATGTTAAAATAAACTGTCATTACTAAAACTTCGTAATGATAACAAGTTATTACATGAGAACATGAACAGAATTGTCAGTAAATTGTATCAGTTATGTTAAAATAAACTGTCATTACTAAGTCTTGGTAATGCTGAAAAGTTAATTCATGAGCACATGAACACAGCTATAAGTAAATTGTATCAGTTATGTTGAAAAAAATTGTCATTACTAAGACTTGTTAATGCAAACAAGATATTACATGAGCAAATGAAGACAGCTATAAATAAATTGTATCAGTTATGTTAAAATAAACTGTCATAACCAAACCTTGGTAATGCTAACAAGTAATTACATGAGCACATATTGGAAGATCCCTATGAGGACAGAATCTAAAAAGAAAGCAGTTTCTGTAACACCAGGGTGATGCTACATGTTCAAGCAGATGCCATTTGGGTTAGTCAACTCAGCAATGACATTCAGCTGCATGAGATGGAGATGTTGCACAAAACCACCAACTTCGAGCATCACATGTATGATATTCTGCCCCTCACAGCCAGACGGTAAGACCACCTGAAGAAACTCAGAGAGATGTTTACACGATTGAGGGCAATAGGTCTGACTATCAGACAATCTAAAATGCTACATTAATTATTCTGTGCTGGACTTGTTGGGCATATGGTGGATAACTGACATGGAAGAGGAGAAACTAACTTGCATACAAGATGTACCTGCTCTGACAACCAAGCAGCAGGTCAGATCCTTCCTGGAGTTAGCCGGATACTACAGGAAGTTCATACAAAATTATGCCAAATTCTCTACCTCTCGGACTGACCTAATCAAGAAAACCCAACCAAAAAATGTGAAGTAGGAACTATCACAGCAGATGGCATTCCAGAAGTTCGCTAACCCTTAGAATGGCAGACTTCAACAAACCATTCATCATTCAAGCCGATAATACGGACATTGGAATTGAAGCAGTACTTCTGCAAGAACATATAAATTAACTGTTTTCCATAATGTACATAAGTAAAAAGGCTGTTGAGTAGTAAGAAAAACTACTCTGTGATTGAATGAGACTGTCTGGCTGTCATATTTTTCATCCATAACTACCTCTACGGGAAGAAATTCATCATCCAGGCATACATTAGCTCCTTGCCTACATCCAGAGGTGAAAAATCGACATTGTAACCTCCATAACTACTAGTTCCAAACTGAGGTCTGCAAATGTTGGTGCAGACTGTATGAGTAGATTCTGTGCATGAACTGGAAACAGTCTTTGTATATAGTATAAAGAAAAATATTGTAAATATTTTTCTTGAAGAGGGGCTCATTGCTAGATATACACGACTGTTTCAGTTTAAGTTTAATGCAAGAGTTATGATTTAGATACTTTATATAGCACAAGTGTTAAATTGAGTTAAGTTTAGAAAGTATAGTTTATCTCAGGTTTGTTTACGTAACTGTTTACGAATCACACAGTGTGTAGTTAAATAGTTATGAATTAATGATTATTATATTAGTGCACCATATTACTAGAAGCTTCTGGATTTTTCTCGTTTTTTTATGTGAGTATTATTGTATCATAATATCTAGCAGTGTGTAGAACGTTTTAGACTTCTGTCGGGGTATAAATACACTTCGAAAAATGTAATTCAATACACATGGATCTAGACTGCACGATTGTGATAACAAACAGTGCAACGAACATTTATATATACGTTTGACTTATTTTAATATATAAATAAATTATTATTTTAAAACAAGTGGATTATATGCTCTTTGTTTCTTGTTGAAATTTATCGCCAACAAGTCACAGACACCTACTCTAAAGAATCAGGTGCATACATAAAATCTGACATATATATATATGTGTGCAATTTTGAAATAAAAAAATTATAAATTACTGTATCAATACCACTGAATTTATCAGGCTTCCTAACTAAACTGTATTTGGGTCTAAAAAACACATTTCCGATTGCCAATCTGTCCTACTTCTACTTTTCGGATTAGGGACCGAAATAACGGATTTTCCTACCTAAACACTTTCGAAAGGCTGGAAGAATCATGCAAAAAACAGAATCAGCACTTTTGATTGGTTATAAACATGTAATTGGGCAAAGTGGGCGTAATTCGGTGACGAGG
>NW_013744445.1:0-1553 GCF_000517525.1 Limulus polyphemus
GCCGCCACTCTCTTCATAGCCAAATCTTCGGTCATAATGGAATGTGCCGAAAAAGTGCTGATGCCCACCTCTTCCGCAATTTCTCGGATAGTCACACGACGGTTCCGCATCACCATAGCGTTCACTTTGGCAATGACCTGGTCATTTCGGCATGTTGATGGCCGACTGGAGCGTGGCTCGCTCTCCACCATTGTGCGGCCGTCTTTAAACCGGTTGTACCACTGCTTAATCTGTGTGATGCCCATAGCATCGTCACCGAAAGCCGTCTGAATCTTCCGAATGGTTTCCACCTGGCTGTCGCCCAGTTTCTGGCAAAATTTGATGCAGTAGCGCTGCTCCAGTCGTTCCGTCATTTTCCTTGCAATGAAAAACCGACGAGAACACTACACACTACCTCACTCAATGGCTGCTTGCCAACAACTGACGCAATCAACAAGCGGGAAAAAATTCACGCATGCGCACGAAGGTTCAAGGTCGGCTCATGCAAGCGCGCTTGATTCAAATCCATCAGGTTATCGACAAAAAAAAATAAGGTCGGATACTTTTCTCACAGGCCTTGTATTGTCACACATGTGTGTACAAGTAACTTTAATCATTTAACAGGAATGATAAAAAGTGGAACGTTATATACAGGTCTACATTAAGTAAAATACAAAAATCTAAAATTCTTAGATTATTTTTTATCCACAAAACTGGCATTGGCATAAATAGTATCATTCAGCTGTTCTATAAATCTCTGTTTATTTGCACGCCCACATTTTACTTACCCTTTGTTTCTTCAAGTGTACCAATGCTTGTATCAATTCATGTAACCTTAGTGTCCGTATTCAAATCTCGTAGCCCATGAATGATTTCTTCTTCGTTGTGATCGAATGATCACTTCTGTTTTTTTAAAAGTCGGTTCCGATAACTTATTTCGCATTTCTTCAACTTTTATGGAAAAATCAATATTTCCTGCCAAGCGTACTAGCTTTTGAAACCAAAATTCTAAGCTGATTTTCTTCAGAAGTATTAGATAAAGCAGCGTTTTCCAAACTATGTTCCGCGGAACACTGGTGTTCCGTTCGAGATTGATTGGTGCTCCGTGAGAAAATCATGATTTTAAACTTTGATAAAATATTTAACAGTTTTTGTACGATCATAACTTATTACGAAATATTTTCATGTGTTAGAATTAGATAATGTCTTTTTCGCATTCAAGAAGAATTATAGAAGATGCTATATCTATTCTACATAATATCTTAGTGGAGAGGTGTGTACCTAAAATATATTATAAGGATAAAAATGTAAAAATTCATTAATATGTAATTTGATTAAATAAATAAATGAATAATATATATAAATCTAGAGGGCGCTGTGCTAGCAACATACCCTCTATACCGATATTTCATGTGTCTAGTGTTCCGTAAGATTTTTCTCAACTGAAAAGTGTTCCGTGGCCAAAGAAGTTTGGGAAACGCTGAGATAAAGAAACAAACTGTAAAACTGATTTCCTCAAAAAGAAAGATAACGAATCACAATTTGACGGACGTTGGATATACATGTAGGAGGGG
>NW_013744446.1:0-2095 GCF_000517525.1 Limulus polyphemus
TAAGTTCTTTGATTAAGCAATTTTTATAATTTGCCAATGTATTTAAAATTTATTATGTAAGTTAATTAAAAGAGCTTCATAAAAAATATTTAAGATCATATTTAATAAATATATTAAGAATCTTAATAGGCATTTTTTTTTTCTCATAGTCCTTGCGGACCGTTGAGCCGATGGTAGATCTTGCTCTGCCATCGTTTCTAAAGCTGTTTCTTACTTCAAGGATGCAACCTTCCCTCTTTTGTCATCATCAGGTACTTAACCTTGTCGAAACGTTGTACATTTGCTGTTATGTTAAACTTATATTAAAGTTTTTCTTCATAACCCATTCAAGCCGTCTCCAGCCGTTATTAGTCTCAAAGTGGTGTTCCTCGTCATCGAATTTGGACGTAGCTTAGTTAGGCTTAGCTTCAAACTGGGTTCTTATCCATGTCTTGTCCGTTTCAATATTCCCTATCTGTTAAGATCATTTGTATATTGTATTTCATAATTATTGTTTTAGATGAAAAACTTTTTGACAATTTGATGATTTAAAGATCTGTCTGTGATAGATGTAAAACTAAACTATATATATATACGTATAATCATATCATCACAATCAAAATTAATTCTTACAACCGCTAGTGGTTTCAGATTTTGGGAAGTTAATGGTCGAAATGTCTCTTGAAAACTGGTTATTTATCTAAGTATACTTAACTGTCGATTTGATTAAAGACAGATAAAACAATATATAACTGTGGTATTACAAAGTAACAATTAATGTGATTAAGGATAAATACAAAGATATAAAACTATGGTATTACAAGGGTGAACATAACACCAGTTCACAATAATAATGATATGAGGGTCTCGTATGACCTGTTGATTTGTTACAGTTAGAATGGTTTATTGGTAGTGGAAAGTTGTGGCCCAAAACGTTAAATAGTGAACTCACTTATAATGATGATAATGAACTAAATAAATAGGTGTAAGAGTGAGTTAGAAATTGTATGAACACGGAAAGGAATGAAAAAATAAATTTAATTGGAAAAATTGACACCTTAGAGAAAGGTGTTGCTAAAGGTAAAAATTTCTTGCGGACAAATGTTTTTAACACACAAAGATTATAAAGTACTTAAATTATTTAGAATATCACCACAAATTACATTTCAGAAAATTTAGTTTTATAAATCAGTGCACTAAAAATGGTGAAAACAAGTTGATAAGCTTGTGTCCCTTTACATGATTTATTAACAGGCCTTTACATTACAATACTTAATATTATCATCAGGGTAATGTCATCTCGCTCAATGCTTTATTAAAGACAACACTGTAGAGTTCCCTCTTAAACTCACTGGCTGATATGTATGATGAGTTCAATTATAATTCTAGCATTGGATCACAAGCGTTTGGCCTTTGGTATGTGGTTATTAATACTTAAAATAATTTGGTGAGGAGACATTGTATTTCTCCATGTTGTGAAATGCAAGTAGTGACCAAGGCCTTCATCATCTAAGCACTGGATGAAATCTTTGAACCATATTATGGCATTGTGGTCAGAATTTGTAAGGAAGACGTCATCATAAAGTGGTTGATCATACTTTCTGCAGACGAACTAGAATTAGCTCTGATGGACAGGTTGGTTACGTTATCCCAACAGCTCATATATTCACTCATTTAATGCATTAGTGTGTGAGGTGAACTAGAATTAGCTCTGATGGACAGGTTGATTACGTTATCCCAACAGCTCATATATTCACTCATTTAATGCATTAGTGTGTGAGGTGATCACACAGTTTACTAACAAACGTTTTCTGATCGGTTACTGGGCTGATTGATAATTATGTACTATCAAACTAGAATCTTTGTATCATAACTCCAATACCAGACCACAAAATCAGTTTACTGACATGTTTTTCCACAAAGATGAATTTCTAAGTGACATTAACATTGTATAATAATAGTAGTTGCGTCTTCGCATAGCTAGGATACAGAGATCACTGATTAACCCTTAACTGTTTAAAGTGTATAAAATAATATATAACCAACTTACATATAAACGATCCCGCTCTGAGAGTTGTAGTTGTAAACTATTGTGAATCTCTTAATCTTTATTCAG
>NW_013744447.1:0-1638 GCF_000517525.1 Limulus polyphemus
AAAGTCATGAAATGGATACCTGATCAATGATTTACACTAATCATACCAATGGATGGCTCTGTTAGAATATATGTGAGTTGGAGCCGTGTGAAGAGATGTTCAGCAGCCAAAACTGGGCGCCACAGTTCATGTAGAACAGCATGTGATTTGTACGAGGCCGCTATAGTCTCATTGAGATTGATCATGCTTAAACCGTATCCCTAACCTTCATCACAAGATTGAAAGCAGATTTTGTTCAAAAAACATGGATAACACATTCAAGAGGCTTGAAAGCATACGTGAAAACGATCTATATTCCAAGTCACAGCGGCATTATTACTATTAGTGAGAAATTATACTATTTAGTATGGTTTCCGATTGATGTAGACTAATGGAACAGAAGTCACACTGTTCAAGTGAAATACTAGATGGAAAAAGTGGAAATATATGGAAAGGACAGATATCAAATTGAATTGAGGATTATTACTAGAAGGACCTTGAAGAGATTGTTGAAAAGAGAAGAGCCTGTGACAAAATTATCAAGTATAATTAACTATAAAACTAGATGTACTTGCGCAAGGTCCCCGAAAGTGATCTATGTTAAGAATAAATAAAACCAAAATTAAGAATAACAAATGTTTTTGTTTCTTGCTTTTGTAGCCTACAGAGTGCATAATCCTTCTCGTGATTCATGGCATGAGCATGTTTTACTGACGTCACGACAATACAAATTGCAACGTTGAGCGTCCCTTATGTGACGTAATTTTAATGTCTACTGACTTACTGACTGACAGACAACATACTACTGTATAGTGGTGCGAATGGTTAAAACAGGTGATCCCCTCCATGCGGTCTTCGACTTCCTTTCGGAAAAATAATTTGACTTATGTTGGGTAACCAGTATTAAAGATAAGTAAAAACCATTAATATATATATATGAAAAGCTACATAATAATTAGTATTAACAAAGTAAAAAGATAATATGTTTGCTGCAAGCGGATCGCATCCTTTAATATTTTCTTTGAGTGTACGTATTTAATTTTTGGTTAGTTTCATGTTTTACTTTGTAACTAAAGAGACTCTGAACGTCTATAAGACACAAAATGGGTTTGAAATAGCTGCAAGAGAGGAAACGAGATCAAAGTTGAACCCTTCACGCAACCTTTCTATACAGGAAATGCATTTCGGTTCAACATCTTTGGTAAAAACAAAAAAGCATAGATTTTTATTAAACAACTGGTGTTAGATCTATACGTTGTATTTGCTGTATCTTACAGTGGACAAGAGTATACTGTAGACAGGCTGTATTATTGGTATGTTATAATAGACATGAATAAGCTGTCAACATGCTGTATTTCTGGTATCTTACAGTGGACATGAATAAGCTGTAGACAGATTGCATTTCTGGTATTTTACAGTGGACAAGAATATACTGTAGACAGGCTGTATTTTTGGTATGTTATAATAGACAAGAATAAGCTGTAGACATGCTGTATTTCTGGTATCTTACAGTGGACATGAATAAGCTGTAGACAGGCTGCATTTCTGGTATCTTACAGTGGACATGAATAAGCTGTAGACAGGCTGCATTTCTGGTATGTTATAATAGACAAGAATAAGCTGTAGACAGGCTGCATTTCTGGTATTTTACAGTGGACA
>NW_013744448.1:0-2090 GCF_000517525.1 Limulus polyphemus
ACAGCAAGGTGATCTGAGTATCTCCCGCCATAATGCTTTCTATGTGCAAAACATGCTTATGTTTGTATGTTTATTACAAAAAAAAAATTACATCATTAAATACTACACCAAATACAAAATAAATAGCACCATTAAATTTCTTGTAAAAACTGGGTATTATGAAGTTATTTTAAAATTTGTAAGTTCAACCGTTTGATTTCCTATAACGAACAAAATAAACAAACTTCCTCTTTTATATATATAGATTATTGTTTCAGGATTTCAGAAAAAATGTGAATATCATCTGCTTTTTTAGATTTTGGTAACAACTACCAAAAGAAAACATGATAACAGAGTTTATCACATTGCTGTTCATAGGTTCTTGTGTTTCTAAGTAAGAATCATTTACTAATAAGAAAGTTTCACTTTGGTAGACGAGCAAGATTTAGTTTTCTTAAAAATCTGTAGGCATCATTTATAATGGCTATATAAATTAATTTCAAAAGTATGTATTACTTTTCAGACCTCTGATAGTTCCCAGTCAACGTCAGCAATACCGACTGGCCAGAAGGGGGTGGCAACAGCGTGGTTTACATGCGAAATACAGACGATGATGTAAGTTTCAAAATATAGAAAAAATAATGAATTGAGAACCATTTCTAGCCCAGTTTTAGGGTAAAATGTGAAATTAGTAAGGAGACAAAATTACAATAACATCCAGTCAGTCATATTGGTTTAAAGAGGATTGATATTATTCAACTGTTATTTGCACTGAGACATACCTGCGAACAGACATTTTAATATTGTGTTTTAATATAGTGTAATATAGGTCCAATGTAATGAAAGATTTGATTTATCTTACTACAAACAAAAATATGTATTATCATGTCATTCTCACAAATAAGGGCACTTTAAAAAAAGGTTGGTTGTAAATCTTCATTACCCTCATAAACAACTCTGAATATACACAACTTTATGTGATCATTGATATTTAGAGTAGAGATGATTAGTCCTCCTTAATAAGTGTTTGTTTCAGCACAGAAGTTTGATATGCAGGAGTGGTATGACGTTGTAGCTGCAGTTACTGTAGTGTCGTGTTTTATGGGGATGAGGTGGTTGTTTTAAAGTAATATTGTGAACAAATATAACATTATTCCATTCATATGCCACATTAAAGCTGAGTTTAGATAATACTTTTGCAGCAGTATTTTAGGAGAGATAAAAAGTTTATGATGAAAGGAATTTTGTTTAAACCAGTTTCAACACATATTTTCTAATAATTGTTTGTTTCATTTTTTACACTCAGCAGGGCAAGAAGTTTAGTATTTGTTTTAGATATCTGTGTGAAAGTTTCATTGGAATTTGAACTTTAATTTGGTTTCAGGTATAAATTTTTTGTGTCACTTAAGTGTATTTCACTAAACTTGACACTAGTGTACGAAATAAATCATAAAGTTTACTTATCATAAAATCAATTTAAATTCAATAGTTTATACTGCAAGAAGTATATTTAGACTGTAAACATCAAAATTAAACACCAGTTTATCTGTTGAGTTAACAAGTTTTATCTCTTAAGACTTTTAGGATTTACAGTGTTTATGTCCCGAGCACTGCTATTTTGAAATTAGTTACTTGATGTTTAGATGATTTATAGAAAAAATATGTTGTAACTCAAAATCCCTCCATTTTGAGTTTAAATATGATGCAACGTAACCTAAGCATTTACATGTAGTAATGAATATTGTGACTTATAAAAACAAAAACTTGGTAAAAAATATTTTTTTATTTTATTTTAGTTTTTTTACATATGATTTTCTAATTTTTCTTTGTAATAATTTATCTTCCTTATCTTAGTGCTTACTTTTCAGTATACTAGTCCTTCAAACACCTGCTGTAATGTTTAATATTAACTTATGTAAATATTTGTGTATTAATTTAAGTAACAAGCCAGATCATAAAATATATTACAAACATGAACAGTAACAATTGTTATATGGGCCTTTACATATTTAACACTCTTGAATTTAATTACTTTTCATAATTATAAAACATTTCCTTATATATATGTATAAATATATATATATATATATATATATATATATATATATATA
>NW_013744449.1:0-5280 GCF_000517525.1 Limulus polyphemus
GAAATTAATGAGCAAGGCAGTCTTAAGTTTAACTTAGTTTGACCTTTAAGTGACACTGGGGAAAATGAAATAAACAAATCCTTTATAATTAGCTTCAAACCCGAAATATTATTTTTACAAACACACAAACAGACCCACACTAGCGTTAATGAAAGTTCTAAAGTGGGATTCAAAAAACTCTTAAATCAATTTGAAATGTTTTTACCAATTTCAGTTTTTTTGTCTTAACTAACTAAGAAAATTCTAAATTATACGTTTTTCGGTTCTTCATACTACCAACAAAATACGTCGTAGTAAGGCTAACAACTCAAGAACATGTTTTATCTTTGAATTATGTATCAGCTGCCCAGTGTTGGCTAAAAATACTAAGAATTAAATTGTTCTTCAAATACCTATAGAATGATAGGTTTTTTTTTGTGAGCGTAAAACACTTAAATATATCATGTTTTATCTTTGTTTTAAGTTATAATTTTAAACATAGAAGAGTAGCGGATGTTTTTCTGTGCGAACAATTTGTGAGTTATGTTGATGTTGTTAGGATGTTTGCAAGATAAGCAGGTTTGCACATGCTCAAAAGAAGTTTCGTTACCATTACCATATATGGTGTGTCATGGCTGATGCAGAGATATTCATTCACCGAGTGCTAATAAATCCAATGTCTATGATGTGTCTTTCTGTTTCGTTAAATAATACCTTAACTATACAATGATTGTGTAGAAGAAACATGATTTTTTACGAAACAGCTTTGTCCCATGTTATATTTACTTTCATTAATTTATCTCGTTCACATAATATTTCTCTGGCATCTCTATGACATTTGTTAAAGGCATTGTTTGTTTGTTTTTAGAGTAAAGCCACGTTGGGCTATTTTTTCGTGTTCGATGCGGGAAATCAGACCCCGGATTTTAGAGTTGTAGGTCTGTAGGCATACCGCTATCCCACCGAGGGTTAAAGTTAGTGTCTTAAAAGAAATCTCAGTCACGTGACGAGCTACCTTTATACCAACCGCAGGTATCGAACCCTGGATTAGTGTATTACGAGCGCACTAGATTACTGATGAACCACGGAGGAGAATTGAAAGTTTTGAAACAATATAACAAATTATAATATTTTTCTAAACAGATTTACTGTGATGCTCATGACTTAGTATTTTTAATATATTTTAAAACAAATTTAAAAGCTAACATTTTTATTGTTTCAGCCTTTGTGTATTATCGGTGATTTAACCATAGAATCCGATATTGAGCGAATTATGATGTCAACAATTGAGACCTATGGAAGACTGGATATTCTGGTGAGCTTGTTGTTTATCAAAATAAAATAATTTGTTACATTTTGTCTATACTAATATATTACTTGAAGATAGCTTCGATATACGGAAACATCTGTTGGCTGAGTTCTTGCACAGATCTTAAAATCTAACGTTGATAAACGGAAACATCGGCACACGTAGATACGTAGATCTTGAAAGTCGAGTTGTTCAAAACTTGAAAATAGCGTTGATAACTGGACCAATTGTTGGCTGAGATGTTGCAAAAGAAATATCTGCTGAAGCTTTTCGCCAGACACTAATCATAGCAGAACCGTCTGGAACATATATTACTATTTTTGTATTGTATATTTTTCTTTATGTTTTCTCAGAACTCATATTCCTACAAAGTCCATTAAAGTACATTAACCACTGTTCTATTTAAAGCCTAGAGTTTGAGGGCCCAACCAAACACCTAATCTCCCAGTAAAGGAGCGAGACTTGAACCATTTTTAAATAAAACATTTCTACTCAGTTGATGGTCATCGTCTTTTTGATGTCTTATTATACAGTTTTCTTCATGGGGCAGAGAGGAACCGCGTCCCATAAATTCAATCCTCCCTGTCTTATTAAACAACTTGATATCAAACAATCTTAATAAACACCCACATCAGTCATCAAATAAAATATTCCTCACCATCAGAAGAAATTCTTAAAAACAAACAAAAAAAAGGGATGTTATATAAAAAGAGAGAAAAAAAGTCAATTTAACGTAAAGCTACTGAATGGGCTATACAACATGAGCCCACCCCGAGGATTTTATATTATAAGCAATCATGTTTACTGTCAGTACATCTGGGGGGTATATATAGTGTAAAATAACTTATATTATATATGGAATTTATTAAGTCGATATAAAACAGAAGAAAAAGGACGGCAAGTTTTATTTTTGTAAAAATTGATCAGAAAAGGGAAGAACACGTCCCTCACTAACTTAAATTATTAAATGAATATATAATACAGAATGGAAATAACTCGTCCCTCACTAACTAAAATTACTAATGAAGAGGAAGGGATAGACGTAAATTGTTGTACAGAGAAATTCAAAACCTATGATCGTTTTTCATTTAATATACTTACCAATGTCTGTCAACCGCTAGCGTAAGATGAGTCTAGAGTACTAAAAAAAGAGGGTCAGTGGTTTCAAACAAGATAGTTGTAGATCGTGATAATTGGCAGGGGCAAGGACATCAGTTTAAGATATATGTATTTCACATCTAAAATATTCCTCTGTACTCACGAGATGTAAGAAACGGATGGGGGGGGGGCTCTCTCACGTGAAGAGATCGTCATAACGAGTGTGGCTTGGTAACAAACTCAGTCAACATTAAGAATTACAATTTATACGCCAACAGCTGGAGATGCATTAGAAATAAAAATGACTTAACATTTGTAATACAAACAATATTTTTACACGCCTCCTATTTCGAATTCGAAAATGACAACTTAAAAGTAATGTCAGAGGAAAGCAGGTACATTAAAAACGTTGTTTATCTTCAGGTTAACAATGCTGGTGTATTAATAGAGGACTCTGCTCAAAATGGTTCTTTGGAAACACTAGATTTAGTGTGGAAAACCAATGTTCGGTAAGTAAGTTTACATATAGTAATAGTAAAGATAAATAAGAAAAACACTTTAAACATATGGTAGACAAATAAGAAAAGGACTGTAAACGAATAATATATATATATATCTAAAAATAACTTTTGTTTTTTTATTTCTCGTTAAATCGCCCTCAAATAAAATATAGAATTAATAAATGAGATATAACAAATAAAGTATGAACAATTATTTAGCAGAAGCCAGTGACAATGTTCTGTAGGTATAAGGATCCAACTCTATTTTTGTATTTTTTGCCAAAATTTATAATTTAATTCCGCGCACAGTTTTTTAGTGGCGTCATCTATTGCTATAATTGTTCATTTTTAAAGATGTTCTCAATTGTTTTATTTTATGTTTTCCAAGTTCTGTCTATCATTTGACGATGCTAGCTGTTCCTCACCTGATTGAAAGTAAAGGTTCCATTGTCAACGTTTCGAGCATTGTCGGAATAAAGGGAGTAAGTATTGTGAACACATCCAAGCAAGATTAATCTAGTGTAACCATTGGATAGATATAGCCACAGTTTGTACTGAGATGAAGACCAACAGGCATAACACAAGAGATGTGATGGATGACATTACAGTTACTGTACAGAATCGAAGAAATACCCGACAGAAGAGTTAGAAATGTCTTCTGTTCTGTTGACATCTTGGTATATGATAACAAAACAATAATACTAACTCGATAATCACGTTTTTCGACTCATTACAACTTTTCTTGACTTGCCACTGATCCTTGCTACTTATTTAACCCAACTTACTACTCACTAAAGCACAGAAGTGACCCCTCACCCTTCATACCCATGAAGAAATCAGTTGTTTAAGGACCAGTGGTTTTTAAAACTAACAATAACTAATTCTGATAAGAATCTATCACCCTTTATCCATTTCTTGATTTTCAAGCGTTTCCCCAGTTTTTGTAGAGACTTTATTGAAACCTTATGTTGCGACATCAAGTGGTTTGATCACTTTTTAATAATAAAGCTTAAAAACATCTATAATGGAAGTTTAGATATGATTGAATAGAGCAAGAATTAGACTATCGCGTAGTAATAGATAAGCTTAAGAGATTCTTTTATAGTTTTTATAAATGCTCTATTTGTTGTGAATTATGAGAGTATTTTGTGTTAAATTATATGTGTTTGAAAACTACAGATATTGTCTTAAATGAGAAGACATCAGATCACTTGAGATAAAGTAGATAGACTTATACAGTGTTAAAGATGGGTTTAATGGGTAACAAAGACAATTCTATTAAAATTCAACACAGTAACAAATGTACAGTGTTGGGAGGTTTTATCATCATAAGGTTCAAGTAGTTTACTTATACCAAGAATATACGTAACAAAGAAGTCATGTGACTGTAGATTGCCCAAGGCTTGATAAAGATATTTTGTTGATGATTGGTTGTTTAAATACGGCGTTTTTATTGTTTAATAGGTATACCACGATTTTGTGTAGTTGCAGTATATGTAAACATGATTTTTACCAAATTAAATATAATTGTGATGAAATCAGATAAGTTCACTGTTTATGGTGATTGCATTCTGACTCAAATCTTTATTGAAGATCGTTTATCCCATTCAAACAACGTACATAAATAGTCTAAATGGCTACGTAATTAATTTAATTATAATCGTGGTATGTATTAAATAAAGACATTATTACCTTTATCGTGAGAGCAAAACATGTTTCCATTATTTATTTACCAAATAATTCACTCATAGAAGATGGGAGTGATTCCATGGGACAGCGGTAAGTTTACGGACTTACAATGCTGAAATCCTGGGTTCGATTCCCCGATGTGGGCACATCAGATAACCCATTATGGCTTTGTTCTAAAATAAACAATAGAAGATCATTGTGAGATTACTGCATTGTTGAAAACAAACAACAGAAGAACAGTGTGGGATTACTGCATTGTTGAAAAAACAACAAGATCAGTGTGAGATTACTGCATTGTTGTAAACAAACAAGAGAAGATCAGTGTAAGATTACTGAATTGTTGAATAACAAACAAGAGAAGATCAGTGTGAGATTACTGTATTGTTGAAGAACAAACAATTCCGATCATGTTATGCTGTTTAGTTGAAGAACAAACAATTCCGATCATGTTATGCTGTTTAGTTGATTGATCCATCATGTAGGAAATGTTCATAAAACGTTTGAGAAAAGTTAAGACGGTAGCATATTTTTATTTTTTATTGCTTGTATGGATAATAGAGAACGTGGTGTACTAATCGATAAATGAACCCGTCGATTAATCGATTAGCAAATAACACTAATCGCCCAGCTCTAAATCCTATATGTCATGGAAATAATTAAAACTTAATTCAAAGCTTTTTTTTAGATGTTTAATTCTATTCAGGT
>NW_013744450.1:0-6992 GCF_000517525.1 Limulus polyphemus
GAGCTTTTTACAGATATATATGATAGTTCTTGAAAATAAGTAAAGAAAAATATGTGCTAATGTTTTTCCTTATCAGTAAATAACAGTATAGAGAAAACAATTTAATTTTCATAGTAAAACCTGTGTGTATCAATATTGATTTATTGAAACTCTAAACAAGGAAAATGAAGAACTCCATTTTTTTCCGTTTTGAGCCTTCAGTTTTATATAAGTTTATAGTGTGCATTACACCACACACACACATATATATATATATATATTTATTAATGTGGCTTAAAAATATTTAATGTAAAAAATAAGAACTTTGGGTTGCGCTGGTCATTTTTTGATGTACTTAGTATGTGTATTGCACGATTATTCTGTTAAACCTGCCATTAGTGAAAATAGATTAATTACGTAATTTGTTAAAATATTTCATACAGGAGAGTTTCGTGTTCGAGGACTTCGTTTTTTAAGCATTATAAAGTTTCTATTCAATATGGCTGCCATAGCAACAGCTTTACAGTAATTATACCAAAATTTTAACTTCATATGCTAGATTTATTTATTTAAAAAGGTAGGTTTACTAATGATTGTAGGTTTCTACTTATGAAACACGTACGTTTCTTGAGCTAGTTTCATTATCTTTATTAGTAGAATCACTTGTATACTTTTATATCGATGCATTGTGCTAAAAAATATAAAATATTCATAGTATTACATTATTAAATGTAATTAAGCTTTCGTAGGATCTCGATCATATATTTGAAATTTTGGTTATTTTTATTATTGTAAAGTTTTTGCCTTTAGCGGTAAGTTATACAAATATCCTTTACAGCATTATTTATGATAATGTTTACATTATTTTCAACATTTTTTGAAACGTCATTTAACTATATTTTACTGGAAGATGGGGCTTATTCATATCATCTAAAACGAAGTGTTGGAGAAGTATTTCTGGAATACTTAGCTTCGAAAACGATCGTTATATGTTATGAGTTAGTGAATTCTACTTTTATTTTGTTTTGGTTTTGTTTACCTTTCATTTATTATTCCTTCTATCGTTTAGTTCAACTATAAATGTTTAGCTATATTAACCTTCTAGCTAGAGGACGTTGAATTTGAGATGTGTGTGTTATGAAACTGACACAAACTTCTTCTTCGGTGACGTACAAATATTAATGTTGTGTGAGATTATGTACATTTACAAAATGTATAACATAAAATAGGGACCAATTGTTCCATCTCGGCTCTCCCATTCTCTAGACTAAACAAAAATTATTAGATATAATAATTAAACAAAAAAAATTTTAAAGCCAGGCATTATCATTCATATAGTTATTATGCTTTCTCTTAAAATCACATAAATTTTGCCTCCACAATATCCGAAGGCAACCTAGTGTCATAGATAAAGGAATGTTCAATAAGTCACCTAAGTTTGCAACGATATTAATATCTTAGGTGTTGCTAGCTGTGAAGAGGATGATGCTGATTTAAAAAAAAAAGGATTTAGATCATTTATTGAGTTGGAAAAATAAAAGGTATGTGGGTTTTAATTATAATAAATGCAAGATTATGCATGTTGGATATCATAATTTTAATTGCAAGTATAATTTGGATGGGAATAACCTTAACAGTTTCATAAAAGAAAGGAATATTGGTGTAATAGTTGATCAGTCTCTTAAGCCTTCCAAGTAGTGGTAGGGTAAATAGCATTTTAGGTTATATCTACAGAAATAATGAATACAAAGAGGTCATAATTTCGTTTTATAGGCCATTCATTATGCTACATTTGAAGTATTGGGTTCAGTCTTAGGCGCCTTACATTAGGAAGGAGATCTGTTGGAAAAGGTTCAGGGTAGGGTTACTAGAATCATACCTGGGATGAATGGATTGCCGTATGAGGAGAGATTAAGATATCTGAAATTGGTTTTTCTTGCAAAGGAAGAGTTAGAGAAGATGTGTTTGAGGTGTTTAAGATTATAAAGGGAATGGATAGTGTTGATGTATCATCATTTTTCATATTTAACCGTGAGAATGGTAGGACTAGGCTAAGACAATTTTATTTTTCTAACAGAGTGTTCGCCCTTTGAAATAGGACTTTTGCTCTTTTTAATTTACATCAAGACTGAGACCTGAGGTACCCCACTTGTAAAATTAATTCAGTTTGACTGAACTTCATTTATAACAACGCTGGTTTCTTTCATCCAATATGCTAACTCATCTCATTTTTCAAAGAATGGCAAAATTTTCCCTTAGTGAAACCATGTTAACTATCTAATAAAATTCTAAACTTTGTTAAGTGGATTTCCAAAGTATCTTTTATCGAACTTTCCAAAACTTTTATCACATCTGATTTAACACTAACCAGCCTATAATTACTGAAACAATTTTAATCACCTACCTTGAAAAGAGAAGTGACATTAACTAACTTCCAATCCTCTGGCACCTACCAACTATTCAAGAACTTACAAAAAATAGTAGCAAGTGGCTCACATATCCAAACCTTAACCTACTTCAAAACCCTTGGGGAAATATCTGGCCCACGTACCATATCTTTATTTAAACTACTCCATTTTTTCTTAAAAAGATCAGAATTAATGTAGTCATCTTATTCGATCTTGTTTCCATCTACCAAATGTTAAAGATGTGGAATACTGCTTAAATCTTCAATAGTAAAAACAGAAGAAAGAGCAGAATTTAATAACTCAACCATCTCATAATCATCAGACACTAACCTTCCTTTATCATCCCTCATGGATCCTACCCCATCGTAGCATTTTGTTTCCCCTTTAAATAGTTAAATAAATCCTTACTGTTAATTTTTACATTTTCAGCCAACCTTTTCTCATACATCCATTTTAATACCCTAATATCCTGTTTCACCAACTTTCTTGATCTTCTATACCTCCCTTCATTCCATTCAATTTAAATTTGTTATACTTTTCTTTAATTTCATCTCCTATACACTTTCTGATCCAACCTGCTTTTTGCTTGCAGCCACCACTTCTTTCTATTAGGAATATGTTTACCTTGAATATTTAAAAATGTTCACATTTAATCAATGTCTCCAAATAACTCAACTGCCCAATTCACAACAAATAATTCTTGTCACATCCCTCCAAAAGTTGCTTTTTTTTAATTTATAACCAAAATATTATTCCTTATTTCCATATGCACCAAGACATCGAACCTGATCACTTGCACCCAGATGTTCCCCAATTTCTACTCTCTCAATCATTTCTATATTTGAAATTAACAATAAATCTAAAATAGCATTGTTTCTAATAGATTCCTTGACTAATTGGTGAAAAAGTAATCTCAAACAGTTTCTAAAAATGTTCTCCCTCATTGTTTGACCCTAGCATTTCCCAATCTATATGCCTCAAATTAAAATCACCGATAATTACTACTTCATTAACAGCTGAAATCTTAATCTCATTGTAAAGATTCTTACTAATTTCATCAATACCATCTGATGGTTTGTAAAAAGTTCTTACTGAAAGCTTTTTCCTTTTATATCCGTTAATAGAAACCAAAATGGATTTCCAACCTCTTTGATATCCTCATCTTCAACATTTTATATACAAAGCCACCCTACGTCTCTTTAGTACTCTACCCCTATAAATTACCTGTAACCCTATATTTCCAAGTAATTTCTGTCATCTAAATCATCAACGTGCCCTAAAGTCATCTATTTTAATTCTTATTCTTCTAGCATTACAATAGTAACAAGTAAGCCTACCCTGAGAACTACTTTTATACTCATTTCCTATGCTAAACTTTTCTTTGCCTCTTATTCTTTTAGCATTTAGGTTATCCTGGCCAAAACCACTGTCTAGTTCCAGTTTCAAGCTTCCCTTATAGCGGAGTTAATAGCCTTTACAAACAAGCCAGTACCTATCCTATTCAAATGTGAACCGTCCATTCCAAAACACTCTCTTATCCCATTGAACTGATCCCACAAGTATTACGAGCCAATCTGTTCATCCTTGCCTAGCATTCAGGCCTAGTGACATACTTATAATTTCAACCCCACAATTAATTTTCGGCATTGTCCCTGACACAATTAACTTGTGGCCCTTTTTCGTTAAAGGCCCTTGTTCTTATTCATTAGTTACTCTAGCCTGCCTT
Source organism: Limulus polyphemus (assembly GCF_000517525.1). NCBI lineage: Eukaryota > Metazoa > Arthropoda > Merostomata > Xiphosura > Limulidae > Limulus > Limulus polyphemus. The sequence goes on from NW_013744450.1 coordinate 4,114, forward strand.
TCCCTACGTCATTAGCACCTAACTGCACAACAAAAACTGCATCTCTGCTAGCAAAAATTGTGATGGACTGATACAAACGATTAAGTACGAATTTTATCTTGAAAGTGATTTTTTTAGATCTATATGGTTTATTGGTTAAAATTATATATAAGCTAGATTATTTATAGTGAGAATATTTTTCTGCCAAAATATATGAAAAGTGGAAAAGAAAAATCCACGAATAAATGGTTTACTATTGAGATATATAAATATTGGGTTATTTATACTTCCACAAAGGGGGGGATGCTTTTTTTTCTTAATCTTTTAAGCGTTTTAAGTTTATAAGTTGCTATTAAACTGAACTGAAGTCATTGATAGCAACCTGAAAATTATATTACACAAATCGACTACTTCTATAAAAGATTCAAGTTGTGCCTTATGACGTCATAGCTCTCGATGAATAGCTGTTACATGTCTTCATTCCTTATAAGTATATTTACCAATCATATGTTTACCGCTCAGTAAATTGTAGAGAGTAAAAACGTTTGTAATTTTAAAATTATGTTACAAGTAATTTTAAAGTAAGTGTGAATGATACAGTTTACATCTTATAGTTCAGTAAAATATTTAGAAAATACACCTATTATTATATGTTGTTCTGATATGTGAAAGCTGTAGTGAAGGCAAGCCTTAAAATGACGAAATATTTATTATGCTGTAGATTACTGCACTAGTAAACATACATACGTTGGCTAAGAAGGTTGGAAGTTACCATTCAAGTTCCAGTAATGTAATATTAGACGTTGGTTTTCAAGACAGTATATATCGACCAGATATCTTAGGTTAACTGTGCTGTTCTTATAGGTATTTAACAATTATGAGAGCTGGAATGTTTGCTATCTTCGATATACAAGTTTTACCCATATCACCTTGCGGTCTGTTTTAGTCGTTTGTTTTAACATTTTCTTTTATTAGCTGTCCTTGAGCTGCACAACGGTAATTCTGAAGGCTTATAACGCTAAAAACCTGGTTTCGGTACACATGGTGGGCATAACAGAGATAATTCATTTCTATATATCGACCAGATATCTTAGGTTCACTGTGCTGTTCTTATAGGTATTTAACAATTATGAGAGCTGGAATGTTTGCTATCTTCGATATACAAGTTTTACCCATCACACCTTGGGGTCTGTTTTAGTCGTTTGTTTTAACATTTTCTTTTATTAGCTGTCCTTGAGTGGCACAACGGTAATTCTGAAGGCTTATAACGCTAAAAACCAAGTTTCGGTACCCATGGTGGGCATAACAGAGATAATTCATTGCGAAGCTTTGTTCTTAACAACAAATAAATTTATTAGCATAGTGAAGGCAAGCCTTAAAATGACGAAATATTTATTATGCTATAGACTACTGCACTAGTAAACATACATACGTTGGTTAAGAAGGTTGGAAGTTACCATTCAAGTTCCAGTAATGTAATATTAGACGTTGGTTTTAAAGACAAGCTTTCACATATCTTATAAGTATATTTACCAATCATATGTTTACTGCTCAGTAGATTGTAGAGAGTTAAAACGGTTGTAATTTATTAAGTATGTTACAAGTAATTTTAAAGAAGTAAGTATGAATGACATACTTTACCTCTTATATATCAGTGGAATATTTAGAAAATACACCTGTTCTAATATGTTGTTCTTAGCTGTTACATGTCTTCATTCCGATTCAAGTTGTGCCTTATGACGTCATAGCTCTCGGTGAATTTATAGAAGTAGTCGATTTGTGTAATATAATTTTCAGGTTGCTATCAATGACTTCAGTTCAGTTTAATAGCAACTTATAAACTTCAAAAGCTTGAAAGATTAAGAAAAAAAAAGCAAATGTCTTTTCAAAATTCATATTGTATAAACAGACGAATAATTGATTACACTACCAACTAAAAGCCAGTTTACATGATATTTAGCTTGATCCCAACCCCCTTGTGGAAGTATAAATAACCCAATATTTATATATCTCAATAGTAAACCATTTATTCGTGGATTTTTCTTTTCCACTTTTCATATATTTTGGCAGAAAAATATTCTCACTATAAATAATCTAGCTTATATATAAACCACATAGATCTAAAAAAATTCTCCTTTCAAGATATAATTCGTATTTAATTTTTCGTATCAGTCCATCACAATTTTTGCTAGCAGAGATGCAGTTTTTGTTGTGTACTTAGTTGCTAATGATGTAGGGAAAGGCAGGCTAGAGTAACTACTGAATAAGTACAAGGGGGTTGATAAAGGCCTTTAACGAAAAAGGGCCACAAGTTAATTGTGTCAGGGACAATGCCGAAAATTAATTGTGGGGTTGAAATTATAAGTTTGTCACTAGGCCTGAATGCTAGACTTAGGTTAATATACAAGGATGAACAGATTGGCTAGTAGGACTTGTGGGATCAGTTCAATGGGATAAGAGAGTGTTTTGGAATGGACGGTTCACATTTGAATAGGATAGGTACTGGCTTGTTTGTAAAGGCTATTAACTCTGCTATAAGGGAAGTTTGAAACTAGAACTATACAGTGGTGAGGGCCAGGATAAGTTAAATGCTAAAAGAATAAGAGGCAGAGAAAAGTTTAGCATAGGATATAAGTATAGAAGTAGTTCTAAGGATAGGCTTAATTGTTACTATTGTAATGCTAGAAGAATAAGAACAAAAATAGATGACTTTAGGGCACGATGATGATTTAGATGACAGAAATTACTTGGAAATATAGGGTTACAGGTAATCTAGAGGGGTAGAGTACTAAAGAGAGGTAGGGTGGCTTTGTATATAAAATGTTGAAGTTGAGGATATGAAAGATGATAGCAAGTAGATTGGGAATCAATTTTGGTTTCTAATTAGCGGATATAAAAGG
>NW_013744451.1:0-5366 GCF_000517525.1 Limulus polyphemus
CATAAGTTTCAAAACTAGGGATATAACAAAAATGTATTCTGCATGCTTGAAAGATTACTCTAGCTATGTGGCTTTGAACAATACTGGATGACAAAAATATCAAAATGGTTTACAAATTATGTAAGTACACCTTCATTAGTTCCAGGTTTACAGTTGTGATATCGTGAGATGTTATATTGTGACTTTAGTTGAGGCCTGTGTAAGGCGGTAATTAATTCTTTATGTTATTGTCATTAAGTGGGTAATAAGTCACAAAAAATAATCAAAATATTTCAGAGGTGTGGGCGTCAAAAGTGTCTTTGCCCCCGGGTGCTGAGAACCTTTGCTACGCCACTGCTTTACTGCAAACTACTTTGGTTTTTGTTCTGCAGTGCTGCATGATAATATAAAGTCAAATGGAGAATGTGACACGACATAGGCTCTATAAACTCGGGCTGTTTCTCTAAAATATTCACTGGGTAATTCCCGCACTACTGTGTTACGTATAGTTCTTGTTGTATCTAACACCTGAGGTAATATTTTCTCGCTTAAGAGGAGGATGAAATGGCAGATTTACTGCTGCTTGTAAGATTGACTCAGTATATACTGACTACTTATGTAGGGATTTTTGTATGATTTTGTGTATTCATCCCTACCTAGTTTCTGTACTTTTTGGCATTGCCATTCCTACATCATACTTAATTTTTGTAAATTTCTTTTATTAATTGTTCCCCTCTTGTAAAAAACAAACAAACAATTCAGTGAAGGTTGATAAATGAACGTTTGTTTTATTTTTAAGATTCAATGGTAATATATATATATATATATATATATTATTAATATAATATCAGTTTCTCTAATTTTAGACTAAACTGGGGGCCAGTGAAGCTGTAATTGTTCCTCCAGGACGATGCAAGTGCCCCGGAGTGCTGGACAGACGTTAAAAGAGATATTTACAGAACCCATGATCTTCCAACGTCACTCCAACTTACTGTATGTGCATACAATTTACTCCACCACATGCTAGGGTCATGTCGCTTAATATAGAGGAAATTAACGAGATCCAAGGCCATGTATGATACAATTTTGAAATTTTAATGACAAAAAATGAAAAGCTGAAAAATAAAGAGTTACAAAAACCGACAATCAAGTGATACAGCAAATACAAATTAAGAATGACATGAGCGCAGAAAATCAATACAGCAAAGCTCAAATTAATATTTTGATTTTTCCTGTATTCTTGTGTAATAGTGTATAATCTCAATTTGTAATGATAATATTTTGATTTTTAATGTATTCTTGTGTAATAGTGTATAATCTCAATTTGTACTGTCAATATTTTGATTTTTCATGTATTCTTATGTACTAGTGTGTCATCTCATTTTGTAATTTTGTTTATTAGAAAGGAGATTATACACTATTATACAAGAATACATGAAAATCAAAATATTATCATCACAATTGAGATTATACATTAGTACACAAGAATACATGAAAGAACAAAACAAAATATTAATATTACAAAATGGGATTATACATTGGTACACAATAATACATTAAAAATTAAAACATCAATGAGACACGATCACCGGTCAAAGTGAAGAGTGGCGACACATCTGGACGCCAACGATTATAAAATACAAAAGGATCCAGGAGCTGACAATCAGCCTCCAGACGCAAGAGAAGGTGAAACTTGACCTGACGCAAGACATAAAGAAAAGTGTCTTGAAACCTTTCGCGTCAGCCAAATGATATGCTTGAAAAGAATTAAACAATATTGAAAGGAAAAGCAAGGTGCTTAGACACAGGTAGTGGAACATGGTAAAGAATAGAAGTAGGTGGAATGAACGAAATACGAAATAAAGTGGAGAGAAAACGCCATGCTTGGACTGAGATAGGGCATAAAAACATAAAGTGCATGATTGACTCGACACGAGCATGACAGAGCGGGCAACACTCAGAGGCACTGATACCACGAAGATACAGATGCTCCAGCACAGGTAAGATAATGTGAACAATGCGCCAACAGAAGGCCTGCAGGTGCAGGTCAACGTGACACAAATTAACACAATCCCAAATACAATACCAAGGGAGAAGAGGGTGATGTTGCACAACCCGGTGAGAATGTTGAGGGACAAGCAAACGATAAAGAGAACGAGGCTGTGAAGACAAGACATCAAAATCACTAACCTCTCTCTGAGAACGACGAACAACTGAAACACACTGGGAATACCAGGGAGGAGGATCTAAGCATGTGGGAGAAAACAAGGAAATTCGAGAACCAAAAACCCTGAGTCCCACACCCAACAAGAAGCGAGAGAAGGGACAACAGGGATGGTCATCCCAGGACTGACACTTCACAGTCAAAGTAATCAGTAATGACAGACATTTGGTCCTAATACATGGAATCCAAAGACCCCACTAAGAAAAGGTAAATGAAGAGAGATCCGGGAGACTAGGTCAGTCCTACCACTCCATAAAAAGAAAAAAACACAAGACGATCAACAATCCATGCACAACTTTTCTCCAAGGGAAACACAGCACCGACACACCACAGAAGAGGCAAGTGCCATTGACGAATAACTTGTACACGAAGAAAGATGTTAGCAGGGCTGGGACAAAAATAATTAACAACAGAATGGACACGACAAATGACATCACCCAAAGAACATCAGGAGAGGAAAGGAACCAAATCCCAAAGCATTTTAAAGCAGAGGTCGTCCATGTCAAGCCTAAAGGGGTAACCGAGGAAGATGCCCATCGACCGAACCATCTGACCTTAGACTTGGGAAGATTTAATTGAGCGCCGCTAGCCAGAGAGTACGTCTCCACCACAGCAAGAGCAGCATCATGGGAAGACAGGTCAGATGTGAAGAGGTTGACATCATCAGCATGGCTAACACACGTAACAGAAACTCCACCAGGCAAAATGATACAACGAATGGAAGAAGCGTGATAAAAATAAGACAACAAACACTCAATGGTCAAGGTAAATAACAGAGGAGACAAAGGGCAACCTTGATGCACACCCTGATGAATAGAGAAAGAAGGCATCAAAAACCCATTCACGAAGAGTTTACTGGAAACTGTAGAATAGAAGGAACGAAGCATAATGCATGAAACAGGAGGAAACCCATATCTCCTCAAAACAAATCAAAATTCGTGGTAAACTCGATCAAATGATCGAGGGAAACAAATATGGCATTTTATTCCTGTTATCTATATAATGAAAGAGGTCATGTAGAAGCACAAGATTGCACTGAATACTCCAACCTCTGACACCACACGTTTGGGTGCTGAGAGTAAGGTTGGGCATAACCACATCCAAGTACATACATAACACACGGGAGATGATTTTGGAATCAACATTTAGGAGAGATATGGGTCTCCAAGAGGACAGACTATCAGCTTTGTAATGGATCCTTACAAATTAAGGAAATTAAACCATCAAGAGTACCAGATGCCAAACAACTATGGTTCAGGCAGTCATTGAAGACCTGAATGAACTGAGGGCCAATGAAACGCCACACCTGGCGATAGAATTCCACAGGAATGCTATCCTGCCCTGGACACTTGCCAAGGGGCAGTGACCAAATGGCAACCCCACACTCACCCACAGAAATAGGCTTGGCAAAGTCCTCAAAGAAAGCCTGATCCATGGTTGGCAAACTGAGTAATGTCATCCCACAAAGTATGATTTACCGATGTAGAGGAGTACAAAGCACTAAAATAGTCATGACACATATTTAAAATAACATTAATATCAATGGTCAACGGACCATGACAAGTCAACAATTTGGAAATGTGCCGACACTTCGCCAAATGCCGTGACTGACACAAAAGAATCTGACAAGAAGAGCGACGCTCCAAAGAGTCCATCAAGTGAGAGACATTAGCAGCCATAAAAAGAAGGGTATATGCAACATCAATCTCACATTTAAGCCTTTCGATATCCAACTTAACCCATGGATCATCAGAGTTAACCTGGATCAGTTTGTGGCTGCCGGATGCCAATCTGCCACAACAAGTGAGCACCAGCTTCCTCCAAACTGGCCCACCAAACATCATTAATGACGGGAGCAGTGCACCAATCGAGCACAAGAGCACCCAGATCCTCAAGAACCACATCATCAGTTAATAATGAGATATTAAGCTGCCACACCCCAGGGCCCTGAAGAATAGGGGAGAAATCATTAAAAGTGAGAAGAAAAGCATGATAGTCAGAAACATGATTGACAGAACTTTCTACAGGATAAACATCTGCATGAGTAAGAAACTATGACAACTCCCCTGTAATGTAAAAACGGCCAAGACGACAAGAAACACCATAACCAATCCAAGTGACAGTAAAAGTAGAATCATATAAAAAACGCCAAACATCCCGAAAGTCAAAATCGGAAATTAAGACACTCAGTGGTTGGGAACCTTTAACACCCACAGCTGGATTTCTACCAATTTTGTTAAGAGGAGGACCAAGAACACAATTAAAATCCCCACCTAAGACGATAACTGCCTGTGTGATCAAAAATCTATCCAAGGAGGAAAAGAACAACCACTGGTCAGCCTGTGGAACAGGAGCACAAACATTATCAAAACGAACTTTACGTCCATGAGTGAGAACATCAACAGAGATGACTCTATCCTCAGCATCACTATGGAAAAAGAGAACAGAACCTCTGAAATTGGGGTGAAATAATGTCCCAACCCCGTGGGCACGAGAAGTCCCAAAAGACCAAAAGGTTTGAACATGAAACCTGTGAACAAATGAAAAATGATCTGACTTCAACGAAAAATGAGTCTCCTGTATAAAAATGACATAGACTCGAAATCGATCAGAGAGGGAAGTGACATACCACTGCTTTGCAGGAATATGCAGGCCCTGGATGTTAAGAGTTAAAAAGGAAAACCACGAAGAGATAAAAAATAGATACATTCATCATAAACGCTGCTGTTTGGCTGTGACAGACAATGACAAAGTCGAGAAAACACGCTTCATGCAACTAAAAGCATCAGTCATTGGTACATCATCTGACACATTAGAAGAGAGCAGGTCCCCAGATGCCCCAGAAGAGTGTGACAACTGATGAGGGTCACTATAGGTTGAAGGCCTGAGAGGAGACACAGCGATGGAGAGGTAAGACTTTCGGCAGTGAACAGCAGGAGGGGGAGATCAGATCAGAATATTGAAAGATGTGGAAACTCTACCAGAACCAGTCAGGGGAAGTAAAAAACTGGATCACACTCAATACAACTGGGCAGACAATGTGTCGAACAAGCATTGGTGTGCTCCACCAGCACCACACTCTCCACAACTAATGAGGATCCACAAATGGAAGGAGGAAGTTCATCAGAAGAACTAGGAAGGTAAGAAACAGATGACACAAAAT